>NC_134834.1:1363765-1465977 GCF_004210375.1 Tachypleus tridentatus
CTTCTCACTCTGTATACCACAATAATCACTTTTCACTCTGTATACCACAATAATCACTTTTCACTCTATATACCACACAATAATTACTTCTCACTCTATATACCACAATAATCACTTTTCACTCTATATACCACAATAATTACTTCTCACTCTATATACCACAATAATCACTTCTCACTCTATATACCACAATAATCACTTCTCACTCTATATAACACAATAATTACTAGTTAAACTCTCCGTTTCACCTTAATTAGAATTAGGGTATTATCGAGTCTAGTCTTATTCCTAAGTGTTCAGCTATTGAATAACGATTTGCTATCCATAATAATCGACAAAACAATAGGATAATTATTCTGGACTAATTCTTCTTGTCAAATTAATTAGTGTGTACTCATTCTTTTAGTCAAAGTTACTAGTCTGGACACATTCTTCCAGTTAATATAATTAGTATGGGCTGATTTTTCTAGTCATTATAAGTCTTTGGACTCATTCTTCTACTCAATATAATTCTTCTAGTCAGTATAATTATTTTGGACTCATTGTTTATCAAGATAATTCCTTTGGAGTCATTCTTCTAGTCAAGATAATTCCTTTGGACTCATTTTTCTAGTACAACGAGTAATATCATTAATGTGTCTAGCTTTTGAAATCTTAAAAACTTGGCTTTTTAAATCACTAGAGGGCGTTTTTCATTCAAAAATGAATTCTTGAACGACAGAGTAAAACATTCAATAAACTAATGTTGACAAAAGAAGTTCTGAGTAGTACTTGAATGATGCACATGTACTCAAACTCAGTGAATTGCCACGTGACTAGGTTTACTTTACTGGTTGGAGACTTAGAGACTGCCAAAGTTTGGGTGTTTGTCACTCCCACACAAACTGCACCTAATGCAAAGACAACTGTGTCACAAAAAAAACACCAAACCTTTGCATAATGAATAAGCACAACCACATCCATCAGACCACTTACCACCCCCTCACTTTTTAACATTCATTCAACCTCACTTTCCCTCTTCAGACTAAGCAGCAGAGTTCCATTGACAAAACGGGTTTGTTCATTCACAAACAATCTTTAGAACTTTCCTGGAGATAAAGAAGGACCTGGCATAAAGGTCACCGGTTAGTTGACCTGCAGTCTTAGTAAACTCTTCAAGGAAAGATCACACTTTCTCCATCTTAATGAGTTATCAGCTTGAGATTCCACTTGGTGTGTTTACTAAAATAACTTCTACAGAGACGGTGTTTCAATCTTCAATAAAGTTAACACCGTTAGCAGCTGTTTTATTGTAAACTACACTTAACGCCATGATGTTGGTGTTTCATTTTCCAATACAGTTAACACCGTTAGCAGCTGTTTTATTGTAAACTACACTTAACGCCATGATGTTGGTGTTTCATTTTCCAATACAGTTAACACCGTTTAGCCTGTGTTTTATTGTAAACTACACTTAACGCCATGATGTTGGTGTTCCATTTTCCAATACAGTTAACACTGTTGAGCCTGTGTTTCATTGTAAACTACACTTAACGCCATGATGTTGGGTTTCATTTTCAATACAGTTAACACCGTTTAGCCTGTGTTTTCATTGTAAACTACACTTAACGCCATGATGTTGGGGTTTCATTTTCCAGTACAGTTAACACCGTTTAGCCTGTGTTTTATTGTAAACTACACTTAACGCCATGATGTTGGTGTTTCATTTTCCAATACAGTTAACACCGTTTAGCCTGTGTTTCATTGTAAACTACACTTAACGCCATGATGTTGGGGTTTCATTTTCCAATACAGTTAACACCGTTTAGCCTGTGTTTTATTGTAAACTACACTTAACGCCATGATGTTGGTGTTTCATTTTCAATACAGTTAACACCGTTTAGCCTGTGTTTTATTGTAAACTACACTTAACGCCATGATGTTGGGTTTCATTTTCCAATACAGTTAACACCATTTAGCCTGTGTTTTATTGTAAACTACACTTAACGCCGTGATGTTGGTGTTTCATTTTCCAATACAGTTAACACCGTTTAGCCTGTGTTTCATTGTAAACTACACTTAACGCCATGATGTTGGTGTTTCATTTTCAATACAGTTGACACCGTTAGCCTGTTTCATTGTAAACTACACTTAACCCATGTGTTGGTTTCATTTTCCAATACAGTTAACACCGTTTAGCCTGTGTTTTATTGTAAACTACACTTAACGCCATGATGTTGGGTTTTCATTTTCCAATACAGTTAACACCGTTTAGCCTGTGTTTCATTGTAAACTACACTTAACGCCATGATGTTGGTGTTTCATTTTCCAATACAGTTAACACCGTTTAGCCTGTGTTTTATTGCAAACTACACTTAACGCCATGATGTTGGTGTTCCATTTTCCAATACAGTTAACACCGTTTAGCCTGTGTTTTATTGTAAACTACACTTAACGCCATGATGTTGCGGTTTCATTTTCAATACAGTTGACACCGTTTAGCCTGTGTTTTATTGTAAACTACACTTAACGACATGATGTTGGTGTTTTATTTTCCAATACAGTTAACACCGTTTAGCCTGTGTTTTTATTGTAAACTACACTTAACGCCGTGATGTTGGTGTTTCATTTTCCAATACAGTTAACACCGTTTAGCCTGTGTTTTATTGTAAACTACACTTAACGCCGTGATGTTGGTGTTCCATTTTCCAATACTGTTAACACCGTTTAGCCTGTGTTTTATTGTAAACTACACTTAACGCCATGATGTTGGTGTTTCATTTTCCAATAGAGTTAACACCGTTTAGCCTGTGTTTCATTGTACAACTACTTAACGCCATGATGTTGGTGTTTCATTTTCAATACAGTTGACACCGTTAGCAGCTGTTTCATTGTAAACTACACTTAACGCCATGATGTTGGTGTTCCATTTTCCAATACAGTTAACACCGTTAGCAGCTGTTTCATTGTAAACTACACTTAACGCCATGATGTTGGTGTTCCATTTTCCAATACAGTTAACACCGTTTAGCCTGTGTTTCATTGTAAACTACACTTAATGCCATGATGTTGGTGTTTCATTTTCAATACAGTTAACACCATTTAGCCTGTGTTTTATTGTAAACTACACTTAACGCCATGATGTTGGTGTTTCATTTTCAATACAGTTAACACCGTTTAGCCTGTGTTTTATTGTAAACTACACTTAACGCCATGATGTTGGTGTTTCATTTTCAATACAGTTAACACCGTTTAGCCTGTGTTTTTTGTAAACTACACTTAACGCCATGATGTTGGTGTTTCATTTTCCAATACAGTTAACACCATTTAGCCTGTGTTTTATTATAAACTACACTTAACGCCGTGATGTTGGTGTTCCATTTTCAATACAGTTAACACCGTTTAGCCTGTGTTTCATTGTAAACTACACTTAACGCCATGATGTTGGTGTTTCATTTTCCAATACAGTTAACACCGTTTAGCCTGTGTTTCATTGTAAACTACACTTAACGCCATGATGTTGGTGTTTCATTTTCAATACAGTTAACACCGTTTAGCCTGTGTTTTATTCTAAACTACACTTAACGCCATGATGTTGGTGTTCCATTTTTCAATACAGTTAATACCGTTTAGCCTGTGTTTTATTGTAAACTACACTTAACGCCATGATGTTGGTGTTCCATTTTCCAATACAGTTAACACCGTTTAGCCTGTGTTTTATTGTAAACTACACTTAACGCCATGATGTTGGGGTTTCATTTTCCAATACAGTTAACACCATTTAGCCTGTGTTTTATTGTAAACTACACTTAACGCCATGATGTTGGGGTTTCATTTTCCAATACAGTTGACACCGTTTAGCCTGTGTTTTATTGTAAACTACACTTAACGACATGATGTTGGTGTTTCATTTTCCAATACAGTTAACACCATTTAGCCTGTGTTTTATTGTAAACTACACTTAACGACATGATGTTGGTGTTTCATTTTCCAATACAGTTAACACCATTTAGCCTGTGTTTTATTGTAAACTACACTTAACGCCATGATGTTGGGTTTCATTTTCAATACAGTTGACACCGTTTAGCCTTTGTTTTATTGTAAACTACACTTAACGACATGATGTTGGTGTTTCATTTTCCAATACAGTTAACACCGTTTAGCCTGTGTTTTATTGTAAACTACACTTAACGCCATGATGTTGGGGTTTCATTTTCCAATACAGTTAACACCGTTTAGCCTGTGTTTCATTGTAAACTACACTTAACGCCATGATGTTGGGGTTTCATTTTCCAATACAGTTAACACCGTTTAGCCTGTGTTTTATTGTAAACTACACTTAACGCCATGATGTTGGGGTTTCATTTTTCAATACAGTTAACACCATTTAGCCTGTGTTTTATTGTAAACTACACTTAACGCCATGATGTTGCGGTTTCATTTTCCAATGCAGTTAACACCGTTTAGCCTGTGTTTTATTGTAAACTACGCTTAACGCCATGATGTTGGTGTTTCATTCCCAAACACTGTTTACACCGTGTTTTTTTTCTGTTTCACTGTCAAATACAGTTAAAACTATTCTGTTGGTCTTTCAATCTCCAATAAAGTTGACACCATGATGTTGGTGTTTCATTCTCCAGTACATTAAACACGTGATGTTGGTTTTTCATTGTCAAATACAGTTAACACCATAATGTTGGTGTTTTGTTCCGTGGTTGAATAAAAGTATAGGTTAATATTGTTTACTAGTTAAATGATAACAAGTGATGTTTTTATGTTAGCCACAAATTTTAAACAAAGAACCACCCAACTATTCCTCGTAGTACATTCTTCCCCGGAGTGACTCAGACGTAAGTCTCTGGACTTATGACGCTAAAAATCTGGTTTCGATACTCGTAGAAGCTAGAAATATTTCATTGTCCGGTTTTGTTCATAGTAATGCTAAAAACTAATGTTCGTTGTTTTTTAAATTATGTAAATAATCACTTCATCAAATGTGTCATACGTGACTGGTGGTTAATTCCATAGATAATTGGTAGTAGATCCCATAAGTGACTGGTGGATGATCCTATAAGTATATGATATTTTTTCCAATAAAGGACTGATATTTTATCCCATAAGAAACTGATATTTTATCCCATAACTTACTGGTAGTAGATCCCACAAGTGACTGGTGGTTAATCTCATAATGTACTGGTAGTTGATCCCACAAGTGACTGGTGGTTAATCTCATAATGTACTGGTAGTTGATCCCACAAGTGACTGGTGGTTAATCTCATAACTTACTGGTAGTTGATCCCACAAGTGACTGGTGGTTAATCTCATAACTTACTGGTAGTTGAGATCTTAAGTGACTGGTAGTTGATCCTTAAGAAGTGACAGGTAGTTGATCCTATAAGTGACTGGTCTTTAATTTCATAAGTAATTGGTTGTTAATCTTATAAGTGACTGGTGGTTAATCCCATAAGTAACTGGTAGTTGTTTCCATAAGTGACTGATGGTTGGTTCCATAAGTGACTGATGGTTGATTCCGTAATTCACTGGTCATTATTGTCATAAGTAACTGATGGTTGATTATATAGGTGACTGGTAGTTGATCCTATGCTTGTTAACCGATATTTTGTGAATATGGAATGTGGTCAACGTTACTATCATCAAGTGGTTAACACCAAAGTGTTGACGTCACTATAAGGATGGATCCACTGTTCATTTCGTTTCGAAGATATTTTTAACGTCTGGATTTATTTTATGAAATGTAACTTATTTGTAGTATTTTTCATTGTACTTACTGTGTGTTGCATGCCATTCTAATAGATTCGTCTTTCCTTCTTCCAGGCCTAGCGTCGCCTGGTGATTAGAGGCGGTGGAATCTTTCGGCGGCTGGTTCTAATCCCCTTACAGACAACATGGTTGCCCTTTCTGCCGTAAGTCGTAATGATATGATGGTCAATCCTATTTTTCGTTCGTAAAAGAGATCCCAAAAGTTTTCGGTGGGTGGCGTTTACCAACTGCCTTCTTTAATCTGTTTCTGCTAAGTTAGAGACTGAGCGCCGATAACTCTGGTGTGTCGTTAGCGTTAGAACTTAATTCAAAATAAACCAAAGAAACGTTTGCTCGAGACTTGTTTAATACCGTAATGAAGGAGGGAAGGCATTATCCTTTTCAGACTGACCTAAAGTAAAGTCATTTGTACTCTAACACATTTTGTAGGATGATGTAAGGGTTACCATATCTACAAATACACTATGTAGGATGATGTAAGGGTTACCATATCTACAAATACACTATGTAGGATGATGTAAGGGTTACCATATCTACAAATACACTATGTAGGATGATGTAAGGGTTACCATATCTACAAATACACTATGTAGGATGATGTAAGGGTTACCATATCTACAAATACACTATGTAGGATGATGTAAGGGTTACCATATCTACAAATACACTATGTAGGATGATGTAAGGGTTACCATATCTACAAATACACTATGTAGGATGTAAGGGTTACCATATCTACAAATACACTATGTAGGATGATGTAAGGGTTACCATATCTACAAATACACTATGTAGGATGATGTAAGGGTTACCATATCTACAAATACACTATGTAGGATGATGTAAGGGTTACCATATCTACAAATACACTATGTAGGATGATGTAAGGGTTACCATATCTACAAATACACTATGTAGGATGTGTAAGGGGTTACCATATCTACAAATACACTATGTAGGATGATGTAAGGGTTACCATATCTACAAATACACTATGTAGGATGATGTAAGGGTTACCATATCTACAAATACACTATGTAGGGATGATGTAAGGGTTACCATATCTACAAATACACTATGTAGGATGATGTAAGGGTTACCATATCTACAAATACACTATGTAGGATGATGTAAGGGTTACCATATCTACAAATACACTATGTAGGATGTAAGGGTTACCATATCTACAAATACACTATGTAGGATGATGTAAGGGTTACCATATCTACAAATACACTATGTAGGATGATGTAAGGGTTACCATATCTACAAATACACTATGTGGGATGATGTAAGGGTTACCATATCTACAAATACACTATGTAGGATGATGTAAGGGTTACCATATCTACAAATACACTATGTAGGATGATGTAAGGGTTACCATATCTACAAATACACTATGTAGGATGTAAGGGTTACCATATCTACAAATACACTATGTAGGATGTAAGGGTTACCATATCTACAAATACACTATGTAGGATGATGTAAGGGTTACCATATCTACAAATACACTATGTAGGATGATGTAAGGGTTACCATATCTACAAATACACTATGTATGGATGATGTAAGGGTTACCATATCTACAAATACACTATGTAGGATGTAAGGGTTACCATATCTACAAATACACTATGTAGGATGATGTAAGGGTTACCATATCTACAAATACACTATGTAGGATGATGTAAGGGTTACCATATCTACAAATACACTATGTAGGATGATGTAAGGGTTACCATATCTACAAATACACTATGTAGGATGATGTAAGGGTTACCATATCTACAAATACACTATGTAGGATGTAAGGGTTACCATATCTACAAATACACTATGTAGGATGATGTAAGGGTTACCATATCTACAAATACACTATGTAGGATGATGTAAGGGTTACCATATCTACAAATACACTATGTAGGATGATGTAAGGGTTACCATATCTACAAATACACTATGTAGGATGATGTAAGGGTTACCATATCTACAAATACACTATGTAGGATGTAAGGGTTACCATATCTACAAATACACTATGTAGGATGATGTAAGGGTTACCATATCTACAAATACACTATGTAGGATGATGTAAGGGTTACCATATCTACAAATACACTATGTAGGATGTAAGGGTTACCATATCTACAAATACACTATGTAGGATGATGTAAGGGTTACCATATCTACAAATACACTATGTAGGATGATGTAAGGGTTACCATATCTACAAATACACTATGTAGGATGATGTAAGGGTTACCATATCTACAAATACACTATGTAGGATGATGTAAGGGTTACCATATCTACAAATACACTATGTAGCATGATGTAAGGGTTACCATATCTACAAATACACTATGTAGGATAATGTAAGGGTTACCATATCTACAAATACACTATGTAGGATGATGTAAGGGTTACCATATCTACAAATGCCTTTTTTTTTCCCGCGTAATACTTTAATCCCTCCCACGTGCGTCACGTTTTTGTATGAAAATAGAATTGGCTCTGGTTCCAAGTTCCCTCAAAATGATTATAGCTCTGTTACGTAGCTGCAGAATAAAGTTTACTGGATCTATGGGAAGAATGCTGCCTCACTTGCGTCAGACCACTTAACATGTTTCTTGACATGTTATTGGTCATCTACAAGATAACTCTTGTTTTTCTGTAATTGGAATGCACTTCATTAAGCAAACAGATCGGACTTCGAGTGTCTTTTTAAGCGTTTACATATTGGAATAGTATCAAATTGCAGTTGGTAACATATAAATCAGTCCCTATTCCTATGATTATGTTGATGCAAGAACAAATAGAAAGCAAGTAATTAGTTCTTTTGTGTGTGACTATTTTTTGTACAGGTGTCCAACAGGAACACCATTGTCTTGAGTTTGTTTTAACATACTGTTAACACCATTTCGAAATACCTGTACCATTTTTGTACAGGTGTCCAACAGGAACACCATTGTCTTGAGTTTGTTTTAACATTCTGTTAACACCACTTCGAAACACATGTACCATTTTTGTACAGGTGTCCAACAGGTACACCATTGTCTTGAGTGTTTTTCAACATTCTGTTAACACGATTTTGAAACACCTGTGCCATTTGTGTACAGGTGTCCAACAGGAACGCCATTGTCTTGAGTGTTTTTTCAACATTCTGTTAACACCATTTTGAAACACCTGTACCATTTTTTGTACAGGTGTCCAACAGGAACACCATTGTCTTGAGTTTGTTTTAACATTCAGTTAACACCATTTCGAAACACCTGTACCATTTTTGTACAGGTGTCCAACAGGAACACCATTGTCTTGAGTTTGTTTTAACATTCAGTTAACACCATTTCGAAACACCTGTACCATTTTTGTACAGGTGTCCAACAGGAACACCATTTCTTGAGTTTGTTTTAACATCTTGCTAACACCATTTCGAAATACCTGTACCATTTTTTGTACAGGTGTCTAACAGGAACACCATTGTCTTGAGTTTGTTTTAACATCCTGTTAACACCATTTCTGAAACACCTGTACCCACCGCAATAGATTTTTATCGTGATTGTTCCACTTTCATTCGTTTGACAGAGTGAATGAAACAACCAATGTTTGTTTGAGCTCTTGAACAATTTCGAACAGTTTAGAGCTTGGAACACCAAATCGACCCTCTGGTGGCCCAACGGTAAGTTTAGAGACTCACAAAACAAAGTCCAGGGTTTAATTCTCAGCGGTAGACACAGCAGAGAGACAGACCAGTGCTCTTACAATGAATAGAAACATCTAGAATGAATAATTTATTACTTTACTTGTGATTTAATATAAAATCGAAACATAACTCGTAATTTGTAGCAGCAGAGTTAATGCGTCACTAGAAAACTAAAATTATTCTGTTAATAGTGATAATGATATATGTAATACAAGTGTTTTTAAAATTATTAGTTAATGAATACCTTCTATATTAATTTATAAAGGAAAACTTATTTTAAAAGTTAAATACTGTACATCAAACACTAAGTTTCTAGAACATGGCATGTTTGGTGAACTGTTATTTGAAGCAAACCTTTCGAAACGTTCTAAAGGCTTACAAAAAGGGGTTCTCTCTTTTATTATTATTAAATTATATTTACTATTATTATTATTTCATCCACCGTTAAGAAGCTAAAGAAAATAGAAAGGACGCGTTTTCAAAAATTCCCTTTTGTTGGTTCTGAGGACGTTGATTGGTTCTGGTGAAATGCAGTAGAATTCCATTGGTCGATCTGAATAAAAGCTTTCTAAAGAAAACATGGGTAAACAGTTTGTAGTCTTTTTTTATTTTGCTATTCAACCACAGCGTGGAGCTCTTCACTTTTCATAGAAATGTAAATTTTGCCTTTCTTTCCGAAGTGGCTAAATAAAGCCCCTTTGAGTCTTCGATAACGAATTTACAGAGATGATCAGTCACATGTTAAAGAAAAGTCGTAACGAGAACGACATTATCCATCAATGTCAATAAGTTGCATAAGTTATGAATGACTACCCAGAACTTTCATTACATATCGTTTTGTTGGATGTTGCTATAATACCTCTGTGTCGTTCAGAGCGCGTGTCAACTATTTGTTAAAAAGCCCGACTCTAGTTTTCAGGGTGCGACAACCTCTCGTCTCCTCCCTAACTGTAAACTCACTGCAAATAACAATATGGTTACGTGGCTCAAAAAATCGAACAAGTAATTGTTGTCCGGTGACCAGAAATAACCAGTTGATGTATCACTTTATGGACAGGAAACTGGATCGTGACAGCCGTTATGTTTCTCATGTTTCCAAAGCGAAGCACGGGATATTCGAACCTTCGATGCACTAGTTAGAGGTATATCTATACTGAATTCGTTAGGCGTAATGAGCGTAGTTGACTTACGTATAGATTAGAAAGTGTTATATTTAATATTTTAACAACCAACTTGTTATTTTCTCAGTGGAAGCAGCTTGTGCGAATCTTGTGTTCGTTTTGTTTTGTTTGTTTTTAACTAAGAAAACGTGTTATTGTTACCTATACAGATAAATAAGTTTAAATACTAACGTATAACGTGTGAAATATTGCTTGAAACAGTCAACATGAAAAACAACATTTCCAAAGACAAGGATTCTTGGAATCTGTTCATGAAATATTTATCTTGTTTTTTTTGCTCTTGGGTCGTGGATGCGTTATAAAAGTGACAGTAAAATCCTATTCTTTCAAAAGCCCAAGGTTTGGCAAGGGGGTGTGTTAGCTAGGTGCTTTCCCTCTTTTCTGTTAGTTCAATATTAGGGAATGCTATGCTCAGATAGCTCTGCGCACCTAGAGCAAACAGCCCTGTCTCTTCACTCAGACAGCTCTGCGCACGTAGAGCAAACAGCCCTGTGTTTTACTGAGATAGCTCTGCGCACCTAGAGCAAACAGCCCTGTTTCTTTACTCAGATTGCTCTGCGCACCTGAAAACGATAAATGTGTTTGTTTGTAGTTTGGCACAAAGTAACACAATGGGCTATCTGTGATAAGCCAACTACTGGTATCGAAACTCCGTTTTTAGCGATACTAACCTAAATACTTACCACAAATATAATATTTTGTTTAAATCCTTTGATTTAAAAGAATTAGTAATCGTTCCCATTGTTAATTTGCACTCGTGCAGAAAAGTTATATTATTGTGCGGTCTATGGGTATTCTCTTGTATTGTACAAAGTCAGTTTAGGTTGTCAAATATACTTCTCTTCTTTCACTCTTATTTGAAATATTCTAAACACGCACAAGGGGGCGCCTCTTGAACTATTGTTGTTGTTGTTTTGAATTAAGCACAAAGCTACACAAGGCTATCTGAGCTCTGCCCACCATGGGTATCGAAACCCGGATTTTCGCGTGCAAGTCCGCAGACATATCGCTGAGCCACTGGGGGGCGCCTCTTAAACTACTATTAAATTATGTTTGCTCATATTTTTCCATTTTCACGGGAAAGAGTCAGTTTTTAGTTGTTTTTAAGGACTGTACTAAAAATCAATACAAACGTTTTTTTTAAACAGTTCGAAGTTGGAAACAGTTGGAAGTGTTTCATAACTTGTAAAAATAAAATATAATTTTACAAAAACTGTTCACAAACAGTTCTTATTTCCTACGTGATGACGAATCTCTAATAAGGTCACACAGATTTTGATGTATAAATACACCAGCGTGGCCTGGAGATCACCGCGCCTGATTTTGAAACCGGTGGTTTTGATTCGCGTCCCAATAAAACGTCGACTTTTCCCTTTAACCTGCATGTTGAACAAAGCAATACTGTAACTATTATATTCCATGATAGTCCGGCACGTTTCAACCATGGATATTAGACGGACATGGTACTATGTTTACACCCAACAGAACTCTTTACCCAAAGAGAACTACAAGTTTTACAGAGATCAAGTTTTACATCATCACGCCCGTAGTCTCTACTGCAAAACGTATCCGTCATAAGACAATCACGTCCTCGGCACAGCAGTCTTCCGTACACTTTGCAACGTACTTTTACTGTACGTAGATAGTGGCTGTTCCGACAGAAGTCTACAGATAGGCCATTTGGCCGGGTATATCTTCTTATCCAACATAATTATCTCTCTGGCCTCTTGGGGTGTTCAAGGTTACGACTATAGAGGTCTCTCTCTACTGTCACATGTCCTATATTCCCTTATTCTATAATGTCATTAATTTCACATCTGAACAGGCATTTGCGATTACTTCTACGAATATGAAAGAGATGTTACACATCCTTTGCAAAAGCAAATAATATTTGGTTGCATCACCCTATTTAAAAATCGTCGAGCGTAGTTTTGATACATGCCGTCCGCGTTTTGATGTCAGTTAGAGTTGTAACGTATTCTTCTATATATACAAAAACGTTTGATTATAACTTTCTTAAATGCTTGTACTCGTTCAACTTGAGCGACGGACAATTTATATTTTCATTCGTTTCTGTAAGGGCCCGGCATGGCCAAGCGTGTAAAGGCGTTCGACTCGTCGTACCAAACATGCTCGCCCTCCAAGCCGTGGGGACGTTATAATGCGACGGTCAATCTCACTATTCGTTGGTAAAAGAGTATTCCAAGAGTTGGCGGTGGGTGGTGATAACTAGCTGCCTTCCCTCTAGTCTTACACTGCTAAATTATGGACGGCTAGCGCAGATACCCCTCAGTACATTTGTGCGAAATTTAAAAACAAACAAACGTTACTGTAAGTTCGTTGATAGTTTGTGTGTTATTCTAATGAATTAGGAAATTTCAGTTACTTGTATAAATATACCGCAAACGTTTTAAATTACTTGTTCTATAGAGAGTGTTCCGCTTTCTTTTAGAGGTAGGTCAGGTCAGCAAGAAAAATGTGGTATCACTTCGTGATTGGATGGGAAGAAAAATGAAATCACCAAGGTGAACGTTGTCATGACGTAATATGAACAACCTTGGCCCCATCAGTGTAATTATGTCTATAACAACCCGAGCACAACCCTTGTTTAAACCCTAATTCTTCATTTATTGTCACGATTTCAATTTTGCTGCAAAGATACTCCCGATAAAAAAAAATGGACACTTACTGGCTCGTTTCCATGGTAAATCGGTAACCATGGTTTCCTTCCCGTGATAGTACCCGTTTACTGGTAAATACTGCTAAAAACTGGTTCTCTTTAATCCAAAAACACAAGCGTGTTCATTAATCAATGTGGATTAGATGTGGCGATTACGATATAACACACCTTCAAGAACACATGCACTTTGTGATGGTTGAATAAACACACCAGTCCTCGCACAGCCTGCCAAGCTAAATCTGATAGACTAAAGTCTTCATAGCTGAGAAACTTTCTGCCCACAGTCTGGAAAACTGTTCTGTCAGGATCCAGTCAGCCAAAACAACCTGGCTGAAAAGTAACTTTATTTTTTGTCAGTCCAGTACGTTTCTGTAGCTCTTTGTTCTATATATGAAGTCTATGTATCTGATACTCTGCTATCAGTGTGTTATATCACTGGATTTTCCAGCAAGTGGTGTATTAGAGCTGGCAACCTGCGCCCCCTACCATCAATAATGTACCAAACAGCTTAATCTATCGTCTTCTGGTGCCTACACATGTTGTCGTTACACCTAAACTAATAGAAAATATTTATTATTAATTTACTAAACACACAACTATGACATATACGTTATCAACGTACAGATTATGATACGTAATATTAACACACAACTATGACAAATACGTTATCAACGTACAAATTATGATATGCAATATTGACACAGAACAACGACGTTTTCCTTATCAACGTACATATTATGATATTATCTGGTGTCACTACATTATAAAATATAATAAATAGTTTGTTTTACATTTTGAAACTTACATATTTATCACATGTGTTTTATCCAGTAACGTGAGAAAAAAATCCATCTAAAAATTCCATTAAAAACCCTTAATTTAATAAAGTTTCCCTACTGTTCTTTAGAGACAGAATAAACAGTTCTTGAATAACGTATATATAAAAACGGCTCGTTTGGGTTGAGAAAATTTTATGTAGAGGAGCGAACAACGTATTTTCTCAACCCAAACGAGCCGTTTTTACATATATATTTTTCTCTACAAGTGGGTTTTCTTGTCATCACTGATTAGTTCTTGAATAATGTTATAACAGCCGGTCCATTTGTTTGACATGTTAAAACTGTACTGTTCATGACAATAACAGGATCGTTGAAACACGATATCACTATATTCCGACAGGCGACGATTTGGTATACATTCCTTATGTTTTTCAGGTAAGTAAAGTTATATTTAATTGAATCTACTAAAGTATATCCCCCACATATATAGATATTATAACCATAAAATATTCAAACCATAAACCAAAACGCATTAACATGAATTTGTTTTTAATTTGAACTTTTTTTCTTACATACGATGTACATTTTTTAAGGGATCCTAAGGTACAAGCTACAACGTGAGATTATAAAATGTATCCTAGGTTTTGGAGGTGACTGAGTATGTATGACCCACATTGCGGTGGGGATACACCGTCTATTAGTCTTAACCTCCAATTCGCTAGACTTACATAAGAAAATTAGGAGAGCGTGATGTGGGTGCTCAAGCCCACAATGTTCCACATCTATATCACCCTTCACTGCCTGCAGACAGTTGTAAGAAAATGACTGCTCTACCAAGTTAAAATAAGAAAAAGATAAACATAAAAAGATGAAAAATAATAAATAAATGAAAATAAGGTACTGCAATTTTTTGTGTTTTTATAATGGAAGTTATGTGTATTTAAAAAACTAAAAATAAAATTATCCTAGATAAACTTATCATGTTATCAGTTAAACGATACCATTAAAGAACAATGTTATAGTTCCTATTGATAAAATTAACTGTAACATTGGTATAATTTATAAATAATTATATGCATTAATTACGAGAAAAGAAATTAATAACACACAAACTTTTAAACCTGTCAACCAATCTAAAGATACAGTAATTAACGATTTCGTTAAAGCTTAACGTAAACTTTCTTAACATAATTCTTACGGATTCTTTATGCTATTCCAAAATTATATGAATCTCCAATTAAATTTAGATTTATTTCCAATTCAATAGAAACAATTATCAAACAACCAGCTATATTATTAAATAAATTACTTAATATTTTATTTGATAAAATATAAGATGTAAGTATTAACAATAAAATACACACGTTTTGGATAATAAGAAATAACCAATCTGTTTTAGAATGTCTAAGAAAGTGTGAGCAAACTGTATTCAAATATTTGATTTTACAACATTATATACCACAATACCATTAAAAGATTTAATCTTTGTTTTAAATTCATTAATAGAACAATGTTGTTATCCTTTTACAGAAACTGGATAAAAGAAAATATAGTTACAAAAATATAAAATATATATTAACTTTCTGTATTTATAATAATTTTATATTTTTCAATAAACAGGTTTTTAAACAAGTGATAGGAATCCAACGGGAGCTGACTGTTCTACTTATGTAGCAAATTTATATTTATATTACAATGAACATATATTGATTGAAAACTATACACATCCAGATACCTTAACGTACAGATATATTAATGATTTAATTAGCATAAATAATTCTGAAATATATAAAATTATGGACACCATTTATCCAACAGAATTAAAAATTGAAAACACTTAAATTTCTAATACAGATCTCATATCTAATACAGATACGCATTATTTAGATTTACAAGTTAAAGTAATTCATAAAAAGGATATCAATATAAATATTTTTTTTTAAAAATGTATTGATTTTCCAGTTTATGGTTTACCCTCCTTACATAGTAATGTGTCATACCCATGTATTATAAACATTATAACTTTTAGTTGTTCAGATAATAAATTACAATATTTTGTTAATAATGTTGGTATAATGATACGAAAGTTAGTAGTTAATGGATTTAATAAAAAATTTAGATTAAATTATTCTATAATAGATACAAAGAATATAAAATCAGAGAAATTCTCTTAAAAATGACTAAGAAGTTTTAGTTAAAAATAAGGTAATCTAAGAACTTGGTACTACTTTATGCGGATGTACACTGTGAGTCACAGTAAAGTACCACTCTGTTAATGTTGTGTCAATTAGTGACTCTATGATCTTGGGAGCAGGAATGCTAAGTTTTATACCACTTATCTCCAAATGGTAGTACCTTTTTTTCCTTAACTTTAATTTTCATTTTTTTATTTTATTTTTTCGTCTTTTTATCTTTTTCTTATTTTTTATTTTAACTTGGAAGAGCAGTCCACTTCCCGTAACTGTCTGCAGGCAGTAAAGGGTGATAGGGATGTGAGACGTTATGGGCTTGAACACCCACATCTCACTCTCCTAATTTTCTTATGTGAGACTAGCGAATTGGAGATTAAGACTGATAGACGGTGTATCCCCACCACAATGTGAGTCCTACAAACGCGATCACCTTCAAAACCCAGGATACATTTTATAATTCCACGTTGTAGCTTGTACTCTATGATCCATTTTAAAAAATGTGCAGCGTATTTAAACGATAAAAAAAATTCATGTTAATGTGTTTTGGTTTATGGCTTGAATATTTTATGGTTATAATATAATTAATCAGAGGTTAGGATTTACTGTTTTTAACGCAGTCCTTTCTCTGATTTTGTTTATTCACTTAACTTCATTTAGATAGTTTATTTAACTTCACTAAAATATGTATAATTCACTACAGTATTCACATACATATCTGTGTATGTAATTCGGTACAGGATGTCTGGACCAATTACACCTAAAGTTAGTTGTACGTTAATAATTATCAAGTCCAAGTGAGTCCAACAGACCTTCGAGAAATCTCTGAACGTTTATCAGTTTATTCGGTTTATTCTCATAGCTCTAAAGGAAATATTTTAATCGCACGTGATGATGTATATCGAAACATATAGCAAGAAATCTCGTATCTTCTCGTTCGGAGTGTGGTAAAAGGGGAACAATGAGATAGAAAAGTTAAACTGGACGAACAGTTTTTGTTTATACACTAAGGGGTGATATCCCGTAGATTTCAACGCAAACTAGGCTCGTGCAAATTCCCATCATACATTTTACACTGCTCAGCAGGTGGCGCGCTCGTCGTGACATTATTATTGAATCTCCTGCTGACGTGTTAATAATGTAAAGATTTACTATTTGAGGCTCGTGATCTACACACAAACTGCTGGTCAGCTTTCTAAAGAAGTTAAAAACGTGAGTTTTCTCGACAGGAAACACCAGAGTTCACTTACCAGCCAGCGGTTCTATAAAATTATACCGGGGTATAACTTACTATCTGTAGTAGTATAGACAGGGATGAACCATGGTATCACCGTTTGTAGTAGTTTAGATATAAATAAACCGGGGTATAACTTACTATCTGTAGTAGTATAGACAGGGATGAACCAGGGTATCACCGTTTGTAGTAGTTTAGATATAAATATACCGGGGTATAACTTACTATCTGTAGTAGTATAGACAGGGATGAACCAGGGTATCACCGTTTGTAGTAGTTTAGATATAAATAAACCGGGGTATCACTTACTATCTGTAGTAGTATAGACAGGGATGAACCAGGGTATCACCGTTTGTAGTAGTTTAGATATAAATAAACCGAGGTATCACTTACTATCTGTAGTAGTATAGACAGGGATGAACCATGGTATCACCGTTTGTAGTAGTTTAGATATAAATAAACCGGGGTATAACTTACTATCTGTAGTAGTATAGACAGGGATGAACCATGGTATCACCGTTTGTAGTAGTTTAGATATAAATAAACCGGGGTATAACTTACTATCTGTAGTAGTATAGACAGGGATGAACCAGGGTATCACCGTTTGTAGTAGTTTAGATATAAATATACCGGGGTATAACTTACTATCTGTAGTAGTATAGACAGGGATGAACCAGGGTATCACCGTTTGTAGTAGTTTAGATATAAATAAACCGGGGTATCACTTACTATCTGTAGTAGTATAGACAGGGATGAACCAGGGTATCACCGTTTGTAGTAGTTTAGATATAAATAAACCGAGGTATCACTTACTATCTGTAGTAGTATAGACAGGGATGAACCATGGTATCACCGTTTGTAGTAGTTTAGATATAAATAAACCGGGGTATAACTTACTATCTGTAGTAGTATAGACAGGGATGAACCAGGGTATCACCGTTTGTAGTAGTTTAGATATAAATAAACCGGGGTATAACTTACTATCTGTAGTAGTATAGACAGGGATGAACCATGGTATCACCGTTTGTAGTAGTTTAGATATAAATAAACCGGGGTATAACTTACTATCTGTAGTAGTATAGACAGGGATGAACCATGGTATCACCGTTTGTAGTAGTTTAGATATAAATAAACCGGGGTATAACTTACTATCTGTAGTAGTATAGACAGGGATGAACCATGGTATCACCGTTTGTAGTAGTTTAGATATAAATAAACCGGGGTATAACTTACTATCTGTAGTAGTATAGACAGGGATGAACCATGGTATCACCGTTTGTAGTAGTTTAGATATAAATAAACCGGGGTATAACTTACTATCTGTAGTAGTATAGACAGGGATGAACCAGAGTATCACCGTTTGTAGTAGTTTAGATATAAATAAACCGGGGTATAACTTACTATCTGTAGTAATATAGACAGGGATGAACCAGGGTATCACCGTTTGTAGTAATTTAGATATAAATAAACCGGGGTATAACTTACTATCTGTAGTAGTATAGACAGGGATGAACCAGGGTATCACCGTTTGTAGTAGTTTAGATATAAATAAACCGGGGTATAACTTACTATCTGTAGTAATATAGACATGGATGAACCATGGTATCACCGTTTGTAGTAATTTAGATATAAATAAACCGGGGTATAACTTACTATCTGTAGTAGTATAGACAGGGATGAGCCAGGGTATCACCGTTTGTAGTAGTTTAGATATAAATAAACCGGGGTATAACTTACTATCTGTAGTAGTATAGACAGGGATGAACCAGGGTATCACCGTTTGTAGTAATTTAGATATAAATAAACCGGGGTATAACTTATTATCTGTAGTAATATAGACAGGGATGAACCATGGTATCACCGTTTGTAGTAGTTTAGATATAAATAAACCGGGGTATAACTTACTATCTGTAGTAGTATAGACAGGGATGAACCATGGTATCACCGTTTGTAGTAGTTTAGATATAAATAAACCGGGGTATAACTTACTATCTGTAGTAGTATAGACATGGATGAGCCAGGGTATCACCGTTTGTAGTAGTTTATATATAAATAAACCGGGGTATAACTTACTATCTGTAGTAGTATAGACAGGGATGAACCATGGTATCACCGTTTGTAGTAGTTTAGATATAAATAAACCGGGGTATAACTTACTATCTGTAGTAGTATAGACAGGGATGAGCCAGGGTATCACCGTTTGTAGTAGTTTAGATATAAATAAACCGGGGTATAACTTACTATCTCTAGTAGTATAGACATGGATGAGCCAGGGTATCACCGTTTGTAGTAATTTAGATATAAATAAACCGGGGTATAACTTACTATCTGTAGTAGTATAGACAGGGATGAGCCAGGGTATCACCGTTTGTAGTAGTTTAGATATAAATAAACCGGGGTATAACTTACTATCTGTAGTAGTATAGACAGGGATGAACCAGGGTATCACCGTTTGTAGTAATTTAGATATAAATAAACCGGGGTATAACTTACTATCTGTAGTAATATAGACAGGGATGAACCATGGTATCACCGTTTGTAGTAGTTTAGATATAAATAAACCGGGGTATAACTTACTATCTGTAGTAGTATAGACAGGGATGAACCATGGTATCACCGTTTGTAGTAGTTTAGATATAAATAAACCGGGGTATAACTTACTATCTGTAGTAGTATAGACATGGATGAACCAGGGTATCACCGTTTGTAGTAGTTTAGATATAAATAAACCGGGGTATAACTTACTATCTGTAGTAGTATAGACAGGGATGAACCATGGTATCACCGTTTGTAGTAGTTTAGATATAAATAAACCGGGGTATAACTTACTATCTGTAGTAGTATAGACAGGGATGAGCCAGGGTATCACCGTTTGTAGTAGTTTAGATATAAATAAACCGGGGTATAACTTACTATCTGTAGTAGTATAGACATGGATGAGCCAGGGTATCACCGTTTGTAGTAGTTTAGATATAAATAAACCGGGGTATAACTTACTATCTGTAGTAGTATAGACATGGATGAACCAGGGTATCACCGTTTGTAGTAGTTTAGATATAAATAAACCGGGGTATAACTTACTATCTGTAGTAATATAGACATGAATAAATTAAGTTTTCACACTCCTTGCTTATTAAAATTCAAAAACATATTTTTAGAACAACAACAGTTTTTCGTATTTGAATCAAGTTTTAATTTATTTTCTTGAGCTAACTTAGGGTGTGTTTTAAGTATCTGACGTGAGTAACTTCGTGTCATTCCAACAGACTGGCACTCAAAGAAACGTTAAGTATCCAGGGTCAAGATTGCTCTAACTTTTAGTACCACTTAAGTGTTTCCACTGATTTAAAGATTTAACGAATATCGTGTTGGTTATTTGTCCTGACCCAAGCTTTTTCATCGTACTTGTCACGTTCCCTCGTTCTTATCTAATCGTTTTTTTATGTCTCCAAATGCACGAGACCTGGCAGAAATGACTTTAGAGGGCGTTTCGTTCTAAGTCGTGTTAGTGGCCGAAATACACCACATTTCTTCGGTCCGATATCATTAAGTCTATCTTTAATACGAAAAAAATTCTATTTCACGTAGATGCCAATCTGTAAAACTCGAAAATAACAAAAATATGTAATTAAAACCTGATAAATTATTCACCATATCAGATGGTTCATTTTTAATTAAAATTGAAATTACTGAATCAGAAACAAACAAAGTTATTTCCAAAATAATCGTTATGAACAATAACTGTTCAGTGTGCTGTACAAATGGTACCTGTGTCACACTGAACAGAATCTCCGTTATACTGAACGGTGGCGGCCCGGCATGGGAAGGTGGGTTAAGTCGTTCAACTCCTAATCTGAGGGTCGCGGGTGCGAATCCCCGTCGCACCAAAGATGCTCGCTCTTTAAGCCGTGGGGACGTTATAACATTAGGGTTAATCCCACTGTTCGTTTGTAATAGAGTAGCTCAAGAATTGGCGGTGGGTGGTGATGACTAGCTGCCTTCCATCTACTCTTACACTAATAAATTAGTGACGGCTAGCGCAGATAGCCCTCGTGTAGCTTTGCCGGAAATTCCAAACAAACCAAAACTGAACCGTGTCTACGTGATATTGGGCAGTGATCACTTAATACTCAACAATAATTTGTTAACACTGATGTTTAAGTCATTTAATCAGTGAAACTGGTTTTGTTAACACTGATTATGAACTACTAATGAAACGAGCTACGTTTTACAAGCCTATAAGAAGTCTATATCAATGTTCATTGTTACCAAAATTACATATAATTTACTGCGTGATCGCTGCAAATCTGTAATAACTAAGCCTCGTCTTTAACTTCAAGTATGTTTAATTCATGACGGATAGGCTAATATTATGCTCACGATATTCAAACGCTCCTTGGTGAAAATTACTGTCTCGAGATATTTTAATAGCTGCTACTAATATAACTTTACCAACACAAATGTTGAACTTGTTAGCATACGTAATATTTTATTTTTGAGAACACACAGAACATGGTTCACTTTTGCTTTTAACTTCTTTGCCTCCGAGCGAAACCAATTGTAATTACAGCCGTTCGACAACATGACAGGACTCGTTCCGATGTGATTATAAAGCGATATGTGTAGGGAGTGGTTGATAATTAGTCGGAAAGTAGGAACATGGGGAGAATCTTAAATAATTCACATGTTTATCAAAACCTTTATTGTAAACGAGTGCGTTTCTAACTATGCGGGTTCTTTTGTGTATAAGCAAACGTTACGTTAAAACTATATTTTAATTTCAACTAGTTTAGCTAAGTTTCCCATGGTGTTACAACAAACGTTCCTTAATAATTCATTAAAAACGAAAATATGAAAATTATATTAAACAATTTATAGTTACAGATCTGATGATACTAGGTGCACAAAATGGACTAGTATTAATACACGTGAAGATGTAACTAGATCTAATGATACTAGATGCACAAAATGGACTAGTATTAATACACGTGAAGATGTAACTAGATCTAATGATACTAGGTGTACAGAATGGACTAGTGTTAATACACGTGAAGATGTAACTAGATCTAATGATACTAGGTGTACAGAATGGACTAGGGTTAATACACGTGAAGATATAACTAGATCTAATGATACCAGGTGCACAAAATGGACTAGTATTAATACACGTGAAGATGTAACTAGATCTAATGATACTAGGTGCACAAAATGGACTAGTATTAATACACGTGAAGATGTAACTAGATCTAATGATACTAGGTGTACAGAATGGACTAGTGTTAATACACGTGAAGATGTAACTAGATCTAATGATACTAGGTGTACAGAATGGACTAGGGTTAATACACGTGAAGATGTAACTAGATCTAATGATACTAGGTGTACAGAATGGACTAGTGTTAATACACGTGAAGATGTAACTAGATCTAATGATACTAGGTGTACAGAATGGACTAGTGTTAATACACGTGAAGATATAACTAGATCTAATGATACCAGGTGCACAAAATGGACTAGTATTAATACACGTGAAGATGTAACTAGATCTAATGATACTAGGTGCACAAAATGGACTAGTATTAATACACGTGAAGATGTAACTAGATCTAATGATACTAGGTGTACAGAATGGACTAGTGTTAATACACGTGAAGATGTAACTAGATCTAATGATACTAGGTGTACAGAATGGACTAGGGTTAATACACGTGAAGATGTAACTAGATCTAATGATACTAGGTGTACAGAATGCACTAGTATTAATACACGTGAAGATGTAACTAGATCTAATGATACCAGGTGCACAGAATGGACTAGTATTAATACTCGTGAAGATGTAACTAGATCTAATGATACTAGGTGTACAGAATGCACTAGTATTAATACACGTGAAGATGTAACTAGATCTAATGATACCAGGTGCACAGAATGGACTAGTATTAATACACGTGAAGATGTAACTAGATCTAATGATACTAGGTGCACAGAATGGACTAGTATTAATACACGTGAAGATGTAACTAGATCTAATCATACTAGGTGTACAGAATGGACTAGTGTTAATACACGTGAAGATATAACTAGATCTAATGATACTAGGTGTACAGAATTGACTAGTATTAATACACGTGAGATGTAACTAGATCTAATGATACTAGGTGTACAGAATGGACTAGTATTAATACACGTGAAGATGTAACTAGATCTAATGATACTAGGTGTACAGAATGGACTAGTGTTAATACATGTGAAGAGATAACTAGATCTAATGATACTAGGTGTACAGAATGGACTAGTATTAATACACGTGAAGATGTAACTAGATCTAATAATACTAGGTGCACAGAATTGACTAGTATTAATACACGTGAAGACGTAACTAGATCTAATGATACTAGGTGTACAGAATTGACTAGTATTAATACACGTGAAGATGTAACTAGATCTAATGATACTAGGTGTACAGAATGGACTAGTATTAATACACGTGAAGATGTAACTACATCTAATGATACTAGGTGTACAGAATGGACTAGTGTTAATACACGTGAAGATGTAACTAGATCTAATGATACTAGGTGTACATAATGGACTAGTATTAATAAACGTGAAGACGTAACTAGATCTAATGATACCAGGTGTACAGAATTTACCAACCTTTATGTTACTGTAGAGATACTGTTGAATTTACCAACCTCTATGTTAGTGTAGAGATACTGTTGAATTTACCAATCTCAATGTTAGTGTAGAGATACTGTTGAATTTACCAATCTCTATGTTAGTGTAGAGATACTGTTGAATTTACCAGCCTTTATGTTACTGTAGAGGTACTGTTGAATTTACCAACCTTTATGTTACTGTAGAGATACTGTTGAATTTACCAACCTTTATGTTACTGTAGAGATACTGTTGAATTTACCAACCTTTATGTTACTGTAGAGATACTGTTGAATTTACCAATCTCTATGTTAGTGTAGAGATACTGTTGAATTTACCAACCTTTATGTTAGTGTAGAGATACTGTTGAATTTACCAACCTTTATGTTACTGTAGAGATACTGTTGAATTTACCAACCTTTATGTTACTGTAGAGATACTGTTGAATTTACCAACCTTTATGTTACTGTAGAGATACTGTTGAATTTACCAACCTTTATGTTACTGTAGAGATACTGTTGAATTTACCAACCTTTATGTTACTGTAGAGATACTGTTGAATTTACCAACCTCTATGTTAGTGTAGAGATACTGTTCAATTTACCAACCTTTATGTTAGTGTAGAGATACTGTTGAATTTACCAACCTTTATGTTAGTGTAGACATACTGTTGAATTTACCAACCTTTATGTTAGTGTAGAGATGCTGTTGAATTTACCAACCTTTATGTTAGTGTAGAGATACTGTTGAATTTACCAACCTTTATGTTAGTGTAGAGATACTGTTGAATTTACCAACCTTTATGTTAGTGTAGACATACTGTTGAATTTACCAACCTTTATGTTAGTGTAGAGATGCTGTTGAATTTACCAACCTTTATGCTAGTGTAGACATACTGTTGTATTTACCAACCTTTATGTTAGTGTAGACATACTGTTGAATTTACCAACCTTTATGTTAGTGTAGAGATATTGTTGAATTTACCAACCTTTATGTTAGTGTAGAGATACTGTTGAATTTACCAACCTTTATGTTAGTGGAGAGATACTGTTCAATTTACCAACCTTTATGTTAGTGTAGACATACTGTTGAATTTACCAACCTTTATGTTAGTGTAGACATACTGTTGAATTAACCAACCTTTATGTTAGTGTAGAGATGCTGTTGAATTTACCAACCTTTATGTTACTGTAGAGATGCTGTTGAATTTACCAACCTTTATGTTAGTGTAGAGATGCTGTTGAATTTACCAACCTTTATGTTAGTGTAGAGATACTGTTGAATTTACCAACCTTTATGTTACTGTAGAGATACTGTTGAATTTACCAACCTTTATGTTAGTGTAGAGATGCTGTTGAATTTACCAACCTTTATGTTACTGTAGAGATACTGTTGAATTTACCAACCTTTATGTTACTGTAGAGATGCTGTTGAATTTATCAATATTTATGTTACTGTAGAGATGCTGTTGAATTTACCAACCTTTATGTTACTGTAGAGATACTGTTGAATTTACCAACCTTTATGTTAGTGTAGAGATGCTGTTGAATTTACCAACCTTTATGTTAGTGTAGAGATACTGTTGAATTTACCAACCTTTATGTTAGTGTAGAGATGCTGTTGAATTTACCAACCTTTATGTTAGTGTAGAGATACTGTTGAATTTACCAACCTTTATGTTAGTGTAGACATACTGTTGAATTTACCAACCTTTATGTTAGTGTAGAGATATTGTTGAATTTACCAACCTTTATGTTAGTGTAGAGATACTGTTGAATTTACCAACCTTTATGTTAGTGTAGACATACTGTTGAATTTACCAACCTTTATGTTAGTGTAGACATACTGTTGAATTTACCAACCTTTATGTTAGTGTAGACATACTGTTGAATTTACCAACCTTTATGTTAGTGTAGAGATGCTGTTAAATTTACCAACCTTTATGTTAGTGTAGAGATGCTGTTGAATTTACCAACCTTTATGTTAGTGTAGAGATGCTGTTGAATTTACCAACCTTTATGTTACTGTAGAGATACTGTTGAATTTATCAACCTTTATGTTACTGTAGAGATGCTGTTGAATTTATCAATATTTATGTTAGTGTAGAGATACTGTTGGATTATCCAACCTCTATGTTAGTGTAGAGATACTGTTGAATTTACAAACCTTTATGTTACTGTAGAGATACTGTTGTATTATCCAACCTTTATGTTAGTGTAGAGATGCTGTTGAATTTACCAACCTTTACGTTAGTGTAGAGATACTGTTGTATTATCCAACCTTTATGTTAGTGTAGAGATGCTGTTGAATTTACCAACCTTTACGTTAGTGTAGAGATACTGTTGAATATACCAACCTTTATGTTACTGTAGAGATACTGTTGAATTTACCAACCTTTATGTTACTGTAGAGATACTGTTGAATTTACCAACCTTTATGTTACTGTAGAGATACTGTTGAATTTACCAACCTTTATGTTACTGTAGAGATACTGTTGAATTTACCAACCTTTATGTTACTGTAGAGATACTGTTGAATTTACCAACCTCTATGTTAGTGTAGAGATACTGTTCAATTTACCAACCTTTATGTTAGTGTAGAGATACTGTTGAATTTACCAACCTTTATGTTAGTGTAGACATACTGTTGAATTTACCAACCTTTATGTTAGTGTAGAGATGCTGTTGAATTTACCAACCTTTATGTTAGTGTAGAGATACTGTTGAATTTACCAACCTTTATGTTAGTGTAGAGATACTGTTGAATTTACCAACCTTTATGTTAGTGTAGACATACTGTTGAATTTACCAACCTTTATGTTAGTGTAGAGATGCTGTTGAATTTACCAACCTTTATGCTAGTGTAGACATACTGTTGTATTTACCAACCTTTATGTTAGTGTACAGATACTGTTGAATTTACCAACCTTTATGTTAGTGTAGAGATATTGTTGAATTTACCAACCTTTATGTTAGTGTAGAGATACTGTTGAATTTACCAACCTTTATGTTAGTGGAGAGATACTGTTGAATTTACCAACCTTTATGTTAGTGTAGACATACTGTTGAATTTACCAACCTTTATGTTAGTGTAGACATACTAATGAATTAACCAACCTTTATGTTAGTGTAGAGATGCTGTTGAATTTACCAACCTTTATGTTACTGTAGAGATGCTGTTGAATTTACCAACCTTTATGTTAGTGTAGAGATGCTGTTGAATTTACCAACCTTTATGTTAGTGTAGAGATACTGTTGAATTTACCAACCTTTATGTTAGTGTAGAGATACTGTTGAATTTACCAACCTTTATGTTAGTGTAGAGATGCTGTTGAATTTACCAACCTTTATGTTACTGTAGAGATACTGTTGAATTTACCAACCTTTATGTTACTGTAGAGATGCTGTTGAATTTATCAATATTTATGTTACTGTAGAGATGCTGTTGAATTTACCAACCTTTATGTTACTGTAGAGATACTGTTGAATTTACCAACCTTTATGTTAGTGTAGAGATGCTGTTGAATTTACCAACCTTTATGTTAGTGTAGAGATACTGTTGAATTTACCAACCTTTATGTTAGTGTAGAGATGCTGTTGAATTTACCAACCTTTATGTTAGTGTAGAGATACTGTTGAATTTACCAACCTTTATGTTAGTGTAGACATACTGTTGAATTTACCAACCTTTATGTTAGTGTAGAGATATTGTTGAATTTACCAACCTTTATGTTAGTGTAGACATACTGTTGAATTTACCAACCTTTATGTTAGTGTAGACATACTGTTGAATTTACCAACCTTTATGTTAGTGTAGACATACTGTTGAATTTACCAACCTTTATGTTAGTGTAGACATACTGTTGAATTTACCAACCTTTATGTTAGTGTAGAGATGCTGTTGAATTTACCAACCTTTATGTTAGTGTAGAGATGCTGTTGAATTTACCAACCTTTATGTTAGTGTAGAGATGCTGTTGAATTTACCAACCTTTATGTTAGTGTAGAGATACTGTTGAATATACCAACCTTTATGTTACTGTAGAGATACTGTTGAATTTACCAACCTTTATGTTAGTGTAGAGATGCTGTTGAATTTACCAACCTTTATGTTAGTGTAGAGATGCTGTTGAATTTACCAACCTTTATGTTACTGTAGAGATACTGTTGAATTTATCAACCTTTATGTTACTGTAGAGATGCTGTTGAATTTATCAATATTTATGTTAGTGTAGAGATACTGTTGGATTATCCAACCTCTATGTTAGTGTAGAGATACTGTTGAATTTACAAACCTTTATGTTACTGTAGAGATACTGTTGTATTATCCAACCTTTATGTTAGTGTAGAGATGCTGTTGAATTTACCAACCTTTACGTTAGTGTAGAGATACTGTTGTATTATCCAACCTTTATGTTAGTGTAGAGATGCTGTTGAATTTACCAACCTTTACGTTAGTGTAGAGATACTGTTGAATATACCAACCTTTATGTTACTATAGAGATACTGGTGAATTTACCAACCTTTATGTTAGTGTAGACATACTGTTGAATTTACCAACCTTTATGTTAGTGTAGAGATATTGTTGAATTTACCAACCTTTATGTTAGTGTAGAGATACTGTTGAATTTACCAACCTTTATGTTAGTGGAGAGATACTGTTGAATTTACCAACCTTTATGTTAGTGTAGACATACTGTTGAATTTACCAACCTTTATGTTAGTGTAGACATACTAATGAATTAACCAACCTTTATGTTAGTGTAGAGATGCTGTTGAATTTACCAACCTTTATGTTACTGTAGAGATGCTGTTGAATTTACCAACCTTTATGTTAGTGTAGAGATGCTGTTGAATTTACCAACCTTTATGTTAGTGTAGAGATACTGTTGAATTTACCAACCTTTATGTTACTGTAGAGATACTGTTGAATTTACCAACCTTTATGTTAGTGTAGAGATGCTGTTGAATTTACCAACCTTTATGTTACTGTAGAGATGCTGTTGAATTTACCAACTTTTATGTTACTGTAGAGATGCTGTTGAATTTATCAATATTTATGTTACTGTAGAGATGCTGTTGAATTTACCAACCTTTATGTTACTGTAGAGATACTGTTGAATTTACCAACCTTTATGTTAGTGTAGAGATGCTGTTGAATTTACCAACCTTTATGGTACTGTAGAGATGCTGTTGAATTTACCAACCTTTATGTTACTGTAGAGATACTGTTGAATTTACCAACCTTTATGTTAGTGTAGAGATGCTGTTGAATTTACCAACCTTTATGTTAGTGTAGAGATACTGTTGAATTTACCAACCTTTATGTTAGTGTAGAGATGCTGTTGAATTTACCAACCTTTATGTTAGTGTAGAGATACTGTTGAATTTACCAACCTTTATGTTAGTGTAGACATACTGTTGAATTTACCAACCTTTATGTTAGTGTAGAGATATTGTTGAATTTACCAACCTTTATGTTAGTGTAGAGATACTGTTGAATTTACCAACCTTTATGTTAGTGTAGACATACTGTTGAATTTACCAACCTTTATGTTAGTGTAGACATACTGTTGAATTTACCAACCTTTATGTTAGTGTAGACATACTGTTGAATTTACCAACCTTTATGTTAGTGTAGAGATGCTGTTAAATTTACCAACCTTTATGTTAGTGTAGAGATGCTGTTGAATTTACCAACCTTTATGTTAGTGTAGAGATGCTGTTGAATTTACCAACCTTTATGTTACTGTAGAGATACTGTTGAATTTATCAACCTTTATGTTACTGTAGAGATGCTGTTGAATTTATCAATATTTATGTTAGTGTAGAGATACTGTTGGATTATCCAACCTCTATGTTAGTGTAGAGATACTGTTGAATTTACAAACCTTTATGTTACTGTAGAGATACTGTTGTATTATCCAACCTTTATGTTAGTGTAGAGATGCTGTTGAATTTACCAACCTTTACGTTAGTGTAGAGATACTGTTGTATTATCCAACCTTTATGTTAGTGTAGAGATGCTGTTGAATTTACCAACCTTTACGTTAGTGTAGAGATACTGTTGAATATACCAACCTTTATGTTACTGTAGAGATACTGTTGAATTTACCAACCTTTATGTTACTGTAGAGATACTGTTGAATTTACCAACCTTTATGTTACTGTAGAGATACTGTTGAATTTACCAACCTTTATGTTACTGTAGAGATACTGTTGAATTTACCAACCTTTATGTTACTGTAGAGATACTGTTGAATTTACCAACCTCTATGTTAGTGTAGAGATACTGTTCAATTTACCAACCTTTATGTTAGTGTAGAGATACTGTTGAATTTACCAACCTTTATGTTAGTGTAGACATACTGTTGAATTTACCAACCTTTATGTTAGTGTAGAGATGCTGTTGAATTTACCAACCTTTATGTTAGTGTAGAGATACTGTTGAATTTACCAACCTTTATGTTAGTGTAGAGATACTGTTGAATTTACCAACCTTTATGTTAGTGTAGACATACTGTTGAATTTACCAACCTTTATGTTAGTGTAGAGATGCTGTTGAATTTACCAACCTTTATGCTAGTGTAGACATACTGTTGTATTTACCAACCTTTATGTTAGTGTACAGATACTGTTGAATTTACCAACCTTTATGTTAGTGTAGAGATATTGTTGAATTTACCAACCTTTATGTTAGTGTAGAGATACTGTTGAATTTACCAACCTTTATGTTAGTGGAGAGATACTGTTGAATTTACCAACCTTTATGTTAGTGTAGACATACTGTTGAATTTACCAACCTTTATGTTAGTGTAGACATACTAATGAATTAACCAACCTTTATGTTAGTGTAGAGATGCTGTTGAATTTACCAACCTTTATGTTACTGTAGAGATGCTGTTGAATTTACCAACCTTTATGTTAGTGTAGAGATGCTGTTGAATTTACCAACCTTTATGTTAGTGTAGAGATACTGTTGAATTTACCAACCTTTATGTTAGTGTAGAGATACTGTTGAATTTACCAACCTTTATGTTAGTGTAGAGATGCTGTTGAATTTACCAACCTTTATGTTACTGTAGAGATACTGTTGAATTTACCAACCTTTATGTTACTGTAGAGATGCTGTTGAATTTATCAATATTTATGTTACTGTAGAGATGCTGTTGAATTTACCAACCTTTATGTTACTGTAGAGATACTGTTGAATTTACCAACCTTATGTTAGTGTAGAGATGCTGTTGAATTTACCAACCTTTATGTTAGTGTAGAGATACTGTTGAATTTACCAACCTTTATGTTAGTGTAGAGATGCTGTTGAATTTACCAACCTTTATGTTAGTGTAGAGATACTGTTGAATTTACCAACCTTTATGTTAGTGTAGACATACTGTTGAATTTACCAACCTTTATGTTAGTGTAGAGATATTGTTGAATTTACCAACCTTTATGTTAGTGTAGACATACTGTTGAATTTACCAACCTTTATGTTAGTGTAGACATACTGTTGAATTTACCAACCTTTATGTTAGTGTAGACATACTGTTGAATTTACCAACCTTTATGTTAGTGTAGACATACTGTTGAATTTACCAACCTTTATGTTAGTGTAGAGATGCTGTTGAATTTACCAACCTTTATGTTAGTGTAGAGATGCTGTTGAATTTACCAACCTTTATGTTAGTGTAGAGATGCTGTTGAATTTACCAACCTTATGTTAGTGTAGAGATACTGTTGAATATACCAACCTTTATGTTACTGTAGAGATACTGTTGAATTTACCAACCTTTATGTTAGTGTAGAGATGCTGTTGAATTTACCAACCTTTATGTTAGTGTAGAGATGCTGTTGAATTTACCAACCTTTATGTTACTGTAGAGATACTGTTGAATTTATCAACCTTTATGTTACTGTAGAGATGCTGTTGAATTTATCAATATTTATGTTAGTGTAGAGATACTGTTGGATTATCCAACCTCTATGTTAGTGTAGAGATACTGTTGAATTTACAAACCTTTATGTTACTGTAGAGATACTGTTGTATTATCCAACCTTTATGTTAGTGTAGAGATGCTGTTGAATTTACCAACCTTTACGTTAGTGTAGAGATACTGTTGTATTATCCAACCTTTATGTTAGTGTAGAGATGCTGTTGAATTTACCAACCTTTACGTTAGTGTAGAGATACTGTTGAATATACCAACCTTTATGTTACTATAGAGATACTGGTGAATTTACCAACCTTTATGTTAGTGTAGACATACTGTTGAATTTACCAACCTTTATGTTAGTGTAGAGATATTGTTGAATTTACCAACCTTTATGTTAGTGTAGAGATACTGTTGAATTTACCAACCTTTATGTTAGTGGAGAGATACTGTTGAATTTACCAACCTTTATGTTAGTGTAGACATACTGTTGAATTTACCAACCTTTATGTTAGTGTAGACATACTAATGAATTAACCAACCTTTATGTTAGTGTAGAGATGCTGTTGAATTTACCAACCTTTATGTTACTGTAGAGATGCTGTTGAATTTACCAACCTTTATGTTAGTGTAGAGATGCTGTTGAATTTACCAACCTTTATGTTAGTGTAGAGATACTGTTGAATTTACCAACCTTTATGTTACTGTAGAGATACTGTTGAATTTACCAACCTTTATGTTAGTGTAGAGATGCTGTTGAATTTACCAACCTTTATGTTACTGTAGAGATACTGTTGAATTTACCAACTTTTATGTTACTGTAGAGATGCTGTTGAATTTATCAATATTTATGTTACTGTAGAGATGCTGTTGAATTTACCAACCTTTATGTTACTGTAGAGATACTGTTGAATTTACCAACCTTTATGTTAGTGTAGAGATGCTGTTGAATTTACCAACCTTTATGGTACTGTAGAGATACTGTTGAATTTACCAACCTTTATGTTAGTGTAGACATACTGTTGAATTTCCAACCTTTATGTTAGTGTAGAGATATTGTTGAATTTACCAATCTTTATGTTAGTGTAGAGATACTGTTGAATTTACCAACCTTTATGTTAGTGTAGACATACTGTTGAATTTACCAACCTTTATGTTAGTGTAGAGATGCTGTTGAATTTACCAACCTTTATGTTAGTGTAGAGATGCTGTTGAATTTACCAACCTTTATGTTAGTGTAGAGATGCTGTTGAATTTACCAACCTTTATGTTAGTGTAGAGATACTGTTGAATTTACCAACCTTTATGTTACTGTAGAGATACTGTTGAATTTACCAACCTTTATGTTAGTGTAGAGATGCTGTTGAATTTACCAACCTTTATGTTAGTGTAGAGATGCTGTTGAATTTACCAACCTTTATGTTACTGTAGAGATACTGTTGAATTTATCAACCTTTATGTTACTGTAGAGATGCTGTTGAATTTATCAATATTTATGTTAGTGTAGAGATACTGTTGGATTATCCAACCTCTATGTTAGTGTAGAGATACTGTTGAATTTACAAACCTTTATGTTACTGTAGAGATACTGTTGTATTATCCAACCTTTATGTTAGTGTAGAGATACTGTTGTATTATCCAACCTTTATGTTAGTGTAGAGATGCTGTTGAATTTACCAACCTTTACGTTAGTGTAGAGATACTGTTGTATTATCCAACCTTTATGTTAGTGTAGAGATGCTGTTGAATTTACCAACCTTTACGTTAGTGTAGAGATACTGTTGAATATACCAACCTTTATGTTACTATAGAGATACTGGTGAATTTACCAACCTCTATGTTAGTGTAGAGATATGGAATAAAAATATTAAGTTAAATCTTTTTGCTAAAAATATGATATCATATGGAATATATTGTATTATTTCTTATACCTGGCTTATTTTGCCAAATAATGAAAACATACAAATATTTTTCTGATAGTGAAACCAATAAACAAAGGTATCCAAGTTCTCAGTGCAGTTAAAAATAAAATTTATTTAATGGAAACAATTAGTAATTATAAAATATGATGTGAATGTGAAATTGTTTAGACAAGAGAAACTAAAATAAAGTTACAATTCAGAGTTAAGGAACACAAGAAACAATAATATTAATATTTCACCTTTAACAAGAAACAGAAAATAAATGTTAAAACAATAATATTAATATTTCGTCTTTAACAAGAAAGAGAAAATAAATGTTAAAAACAATAATATTAATATTTCGTCTTTAACAAGAAAGAGAAAATAAATGTTAAAACAATAATATTAATATTTCGTCTTTAACAAGAAACAGAAAATAAATGTTAAAACAATAATATTAATATTTCGTCTTTAACAAGAAACAGAAAATAAATGTTAAAAACAATAATATTAATATTTCGTCTTTAACAAGAAACAGAAAATAAATGTTAAAACAATAATATTAATATTTCGTCTTTAATAAGAAACAGAAAATAAATGTTAAAACAATAATATTTATATTTCGTCTTTAACAAGAAAGAAAAAATAAATGTTAAAACAATAATATTAATATTTCGTCTTTAACAAGAAAGAGAAAATAAATATTAAAAACAATAATATTAATATTTCGTCTTTAACAAGAAAGAGAAAATAAATATTAAAAACAATAATATTAATATTTCGTCTTTAACAAGAAAGAGAAAATAAATATTAAAAACAATAATATTAATATTTCGTCTTTAACAAGAAAAAAAAATAAATGTTAAAACAATAATATTAATATTTCGTCTTTAACAAGAAAGAGAAAATAAATATTAAAAACAATAATATTAATATTTCGTCTTTAACAAGAAAGAGAAAATAAATGTTAAAACAATAATATTAATATTTCGTCTTTAACAAGAAAGAGAAAATAAATGTTAAAACAATAATATTAATATTTCGTCTTTAACAAGAAAGAGAAAATAAATATTAAAAACAATAATATTAATATTTCGTCTTTAACAAGAAAGAGAAAATAAATATTAAAAACAATAATATTAATATTTCGTCTTTAACAAGAAAGAGAAAATAAATATTAAAAACAATAATATTAATATTTCGTCTTTAACAAGAAAGAGAAAATAAATGTTAAAACAATAATATTAATATTTCGTCTTTAACAAGAAAGAGAAAATAAATGTTAAAACAATAATATTAATATTTCGTCTTTAACAAGAAAGAGAAAATAAATATTAAAAACAATAATATTAATATTTCGTCTTTAACAAGAAAGAGAAAATAAATATTAAAAACAATAATATTAATATTTCGTCTTTAACAAGAAAGAGAAAATAAATGTTAAAACAATAATATTAATATTTCGTCTTTAATAAGAAACAGAAAATAAATGTTAAAACAATAATATTTATATTTCGTCTTTAACAAGAAAGAAAAAATAAATGTTAAAAACAATAATATTAATATTTCGTCTTTAACAAGAAACAGAAAATAAATATTAAAAACACTAATATTAATATTTCGTCTTTAACAAGAAAGAGAAAATAAATGTTAAAACAATAATATTAATATTTCGTCTTTAACAAGAAAGAGAAAATAAATGTTAAAACAATAATATTAATATTTCGTCTTTAACAAGAAAGAGAAAATAAATATTAAAAACAATAATATTAATATTTCGTCTTTAACAAGAAAGAGAAAATAAATATTAAAAACAATAATATTAATATTTCGTCTTTAACAAGAAAGAGAAAATAAATATTAAAAACAATAATATTAATATTTCGTCTTTAACAAGAAAGAGAAAATAAATGTTAAAAACAATAATATTAATATTTCGTCTTTAACAAGAAACAGAAAATAAATGTTAAAACAATAATATTAATATTTCGTCTTTAATAAGAAACAGAAAATAAATGTTAAAACAATAATATTTATATTTCGTCTTTAACAAGAAAGAAAAATAAATGTTAAAACAATAATATTAATATTTCGTCTTTAACAAGAAACAGAAAATAAATGTTAAAAACACTAATATTAATATTTCGTCTTTAACAAGAAAGAGAAAATAAATGTTAAAACAATAATATTAATATTTCGTCTTTAACAAGAAAGAGAAAATAAATGTTAAAACAATAATATTAATATTTCGTCTTTAACAAGAAAGAGAAAATAAATATTAAAAAAAATAATATTAATATTTCGTCTTTAACAAGAAAGAGAAAATAAATATTAAAAAACAATAATATTAATATTTCGTCTTTAACAAGAAAGAGAAAATAAATATTAAAAACAATAATATTAATATTTCGTCTTTAACAAGAAAAAAAAATAAATGTTAAAACAATAATATTAATATTTCGTCTTTAACAAGAAAGAGAAAATAAATATTAAAAACAATAATATTAATATTTCGTCTTTAACAAGAAAGAGAAAATAAATGTTAAAACAATAATATTAATATTTCGTCTTTAACAAGAAAGAGAAAATAAATGTTAAAACAATAATATTAATATTTCGTCTTTAACAAGAAAGAGAAAATAAATGTTAAAACAATAATATTAATATTTCGTCTTTAACAAGAAAGAGAAAATAAATATTAAAACAATAATATTAATATTTCGTCTTTAACAAGAAAAAAAAAAATAAATGTTAAAACAATAATATTAATATTTCGTCTTTAACAAGAAAGAGAAAATAAATATTAAAAAACAATAATATTAATATTTCGTCTTTAACAAGAAAGAGAAAATAAATGTTAAAACAATAATATTAATATTTCGTCTTTAACAAGAAAGAGAAAATAAATGTTAAAACAATAATATTAATATTTCGTCTTTAACAAGAAAGAGAAAATAAATATTAAAAACAATAATATTAATATTTCGTCTTTAACAAGAAAGAGAAAATAAATATTAAAAACAATAATATTAATATTTCGTCTTTAACAAGAAAGAGAAAATAAATATTAAAAACAATAATATTAATATTTCGTCTTTAACAAGAAAGAGAAAATAAATGTTAAAACAATAATATTAATATTTCGTCTTTAACAAGAAAGAGAAAATAAATGTTAAAACAATAATATTAATATTTCGTCTTTAACAAGAAAGAGAAAATAAATATTAAAAACAATAATATTAATATTTCGTCTTTAACAAGAAAGAGAAAATAAATATTAAAACAATAATATTAATATTTCGTCTTTAACAAGAAAGAGAAAATAAATGTTAAAACAATAATATTAATATTTCGTCTTTAATAAGAAACAGAAAATAAATGTTAAAACAATAATATTTATATTTCGTCTTTAACAAGAAAGAAAAATAAATGTTAAAACAATAATATTAATATTTCGTCTTTAACAAGAAACAGAAAATAAATATTAAAAACACTAATATTAATATTTCGTCTTTAACAAGAAAGAGAAAATAAATGTTAAAACAATAATATTAATATTTCGTCTTTAACAAGAAAGAGAAAATAAATGTTAAAACAATAATATTAATATTTCGTCTTTAACAAGAAAGAGAAAATAAATGTTAAAACAATAATATTAATATTTCGTCTTTAACAAGAAAGAGAAAATAAATATTAAAAACAATAATATTAATATTTCGTCTTTAACAAGAAAGAGAAAATAAATATTAAAACAATAATATTAATATTTCGTCTTTAACAAGAAAGAGAAAATAAATATTAAAAACAATAATATTAATATTTCGTCTTTAACAAGAAAGAGAAAATAAATGTTAAAACAATAATATTAATATTTCGTCTTTAACAAGAAAGAGAAAATAAATGTTAAAACAATAATATTAATATTTCGTCTTTAACAAGAAAGAGAAAATAAATATTAAAACAATAATATTAATATTTCGTCTTTAACAAGAAAGAGAAAATAAATATTAAAAACAATAATATTAATATTTCGTCTTTAACAAGAAAGAGAAAATAAATATTAAAACAATAATATTAATATTTCGTCTTTAACAAGAAAGAGAAAATAAATATTAAAAACAATAATATTAATATTTCGTCTTTAACAAGAAAGAGAAAATAAATATTAAAAACAATAATATTAATATTTCGTCTTCAACAAGAAAGAGAAAATAAATGTTAAAACAATAATATTAACATTTCACCTCCAATAGAACACGTCAGTGAAACTAAACATACAGTTCAATTGGAACAAAATTTATTTTAACAGAACCTAGAAATTTAATAAGTAAGAATATAAATGAATTTATTAAGATTATTAAATAATCTATTTTTTTGAAATTAAATACGGATGGTGGACCTTATGAAAATGTTGTGCGTAGATGGCGTGAAACTTTTTAATGTTTTGAGTTGTTTTGAATTTCGCGAAAAGCTATCTTCGCTAGCCGTCTCTAATTTAGTATTGTGAGACTGGAGGAAAGGCAGCTAGTCATCACTACCCACCACCAAGTCTTGGTTAGTCTTTTACTAACGAATGGTTGTATTGACTTTCACATTATAATGCCCACGTGGCTGAAAGGGCGAGCATGTTTGATGTGATGGGGTTTCTAACCCGCGACCCTCGGATTACGAGTCGAGTGCATTAACTCGAAAAACTTGAAAAGCCATGCGTTTCAATATGAGAATTGATTTTTCTGGTAATTCTACAACTAAGGGTTATTTTTTCCAAACATGACACACCTAAAGATGACTCATTAATATACATCGAAACATATAGAATGTGTGGATTTTTAGTAATTTTAATCTTGTATAGTATAGTATTAATATTTTATTGTACTTTCGAAACAGGAAACTGTGTTATTGGTTAACAAATCTTTGTTTTAAAATAATTATTATAATTTTACTTCAGGATATAACTAGCTCTGACACACGAGAAATGTGTGAAAACTTACCTGGTTCACATAAAATATCACTCAAAGAGCTTGATGACACACAGGTTAACACTGACCATAACACTGACCAACACATGTTCTGTGCAACCACTCAGACCCTTGCACATACAGAAACAACCATTATGCAGTTGAGTTCGAACAGATGCAAGAGTCTGCTGTTATGAATGAGCGTTATAGAGTAACATTACAGTTTATACTTCGGATACAGTGTTCAGTTACTTTGACAACATACAACAATACAAGTTTGAAAGAGTAAAATGTGCTTTGATTCTTTTTATAGTGAAAATTACGTTTACGTGAGGAATTCCTTATGTTTTGAAATGTGCGAAACATTTAACATTAACGCCCCCTGATAACTTTAATTCAATTTATATAAATATGTTTACAATATGATTCAGTGTAAATATAATTATACTTGAAAGGGCAAAAAGTGTTCCTATAACCAAGTCATAATGTGAGAAACTATTCCACCATTCATGTAAATAGTCACGTGACAACTTCATGTTAATTAAGAAAAAACATCTCACAATACATTATTTTCCCTGTTTTCTTCTTACCACCAGGTGTCACTAATCTTAGTCATTATATTGTAGAGTCGCGTGTGATGAATGGCACCTATTTGTCATCGACAATTAAGCCTATTTCTCATCAGTTGTGAAACATGTATGAACAACAACCACGTCAACACTGGAAAATTTATGTCTCGAAAATTATCTATAGAAACGTGTCGGGACTATTTATCTACCTGTCACAATGTTTCTCTCACACAATCCCAAACATGAATCTTTCAGAATACATTAAACATAAAACTTTTTTACACTTAGAGACCGTTACGATAATTACTTAACAGATCTGAAAAACAATTTTGCATAATATTGATCTTTTTGCGTAATGTAACATCATTACCTGTATATACCAGAACACTAGTCTGGGTAATATAGCATCATTACCTGTATATACCAGAACACTAGTCTGGGTAATATAGCATCATTACCTGTATATACCAGAACACAAGTCTGGGTATTGTAACATCATTACCTGTATATATCCGAACACTGGTCTGGGTAATGTAGCATCATTACCTGTATATACCAGAACACAAGTCTGGGTATTGTAACATCATTACCTGTATATACCAGAACACTGGTCTGGGTAATGTAGCATCATTTCCTGTATATACCAGAACACTAGTCTGGGTATTGTAACATCATTACCTGTATATGCCAGAACACTAGTCTGGGTAATGTACCATCATTACCTGTATATACCAGAACACTGGTCTGGGTAATGTAGCATCATTTCCTGTATATACCAGAACACTAGTCTGGGTATTGTAACATCATTACCTGTATATACCAGAACACTGGTCTGGGTAATGTAACATCATTACCTGTATATACCAGAACACTAGTCTGGGTATTGTAACATCATTACCTGTATATACCAGAACACTGGTCTGGGTAATGTAGCATCATTACCTGTATATACCAGAACACTAGTCTGGGTAATGTAACATCATTACCTGTATATACCAAAACACTAGTCTGGGTATTGTAACATCATTACCTGTATATACCAGAACACTGGTCTGGGTAATATAGCATCATTACCTGTATATACCAGAACACTACTCTGGGTATTGTAACATCATTACCTGCATATACCAGAACACAAGTCTGGGTATTGTAACATCATTACCTGTATATACCAGAACACTAGTCTGGGTAATATAGCATCATTACCTGTATATACCAGAACACTAGTCTGGGTATTGTAACATCATTACCTGCATATACCAGAACACAAGTCTGGGTATTGTAACATCATTACCTGTATATACCAGAACACTAGTCTGGGTAATATAGCATCATTACCTGTATATACCAGAACACTAGTCTGGGTAATATAGCATCATTACCTGTATATACCAGAACACTAGTCTGGGTAATGTAACATCATTACCTGTATATACCAAAACACTAGTCTGGGTAATATAGCATCATTACCTGCATATACCAGAACACAAGTCTGGGTATTGTAACATCATTACCTGTATATGCCAGAACACTAGTCTGGGTAATGTACCATCATTACCTGTATATACCAGAACACTGGTCTGGGTAATGTAGCATCATTTCCTGTATATACCAGAACACTAGTCTGGGTATTGTAACATCATTACCTATATATACCAGAACACTGGTCTGGGTAATGTAGCATCATTACCTGTATATACCAGAACACTAGTCTGGGTAATGTAACATCATTACCTGTATATACCAGAACACTAGTCTGGGTAATGTAACATCATTACCTGTATATACCAGAACATTGGTCTGGGTAATGTAACATCATTACCTATATATACCAGAACACTAGTCTGGGTATTGTAACATCATTACCTATATATACCAGAACACTAGTCTGGGTATTGTAACATCATTACCTGTATATACCAGAACACTGGTCTGGGTAATGTAGCATCATTACCTGTATATACCAGAACACTAGTCTGGGTAATGTAACATCATTACCTGTATATACCAAAACACTAGTCTGGGTAATATAGCATCATTACCTGTATATACCAGAACACTAGTCTGGGTATTGTAACATCATTACCTGCATATACCAGAACACAAGTCTGGGTATTGTAACATCATTACCTGTATATACCAGAACACTAGTCTGGGTAATATAGCATCATTACCTGTATATACCAGAACACTAGTCTGGGTATTGTAACATCATTACCTGTATATACCAGAACACTAGTCTGGGTAATATAGCATCATTACCTGTATATACCAGAACACTAGTTTGGGTAATGTAACATCATTACCTGTATATACCAAAACACTAGTCTGGGTAATATAGCATCATTACCTGCATATACCAGAACACAAGTCTGGGTATTGTAACATCATTACCTGTATATGCCAGAACACTAGTCTGGGTAATGTACCATCATTACCTGTATATACCAGAACACTGGTCTGGGTAATGTAGCATCATTTCCTGTATATACCAGAACACTAGTCTGGGTAATGTAACATCATTACCTGTATATACCAGAACACTAGTCTGGGTAATGTAACATCATTACCTGTATATACCAGAACATTGGTCTGGGTAATGTAACATCATTACCTATATATACCAGAACACTAGTCTGGGTAACGTAGCATCATTACCTGTATATACCAGAACACTAGTCTGGGTAACGTAGCATCATTACCTGTATATACCAGAACACTAGTCTGGGTAATGTAACATCATTACCTGTATATACCAGAACACTAGTCTGGGTAATGTAACATCATTACCTGTATATACCAGAACACTAGTCAGGGTAATGTAACATCATTACCTGTATATACCAGAACATTGGGTAATGTAACATCGTTACCTGTATATACCAGAACACTGGTCTGGGTAATGTAACATCGTTACCTGTATATACCAGAACATTGGTCTGGGTAATGTAACATCGTTACCTGTATATACCAGAACATTGGGTAATGTAACATCATTACCTGTATATACCAGAACACTGGTCTGATTAGTGTAACATCATTACCTGTATATACCAGAACACTGGTCTGATTAGTGTAACATCATTACCTGTATATACCAGAACATTAAGTAATTCAGTCTGTTATTGTTTGTTCATGTGTTAGTAAACTAAACAGTTGATATCAACTTGAAGAACAATATTAGTCTTCACAACTTTTGTTGGTTTTTTTAAGTTAGGAGAAGTTATAAGTGTTTATTCTTTTTAGAACTTTAAACTAGCTTTACCCTTGTGGAATTGGAAATAATAATTTCTAACATATACTGATAGATAAATTATTAGATTCGTCTTTCATTTCTTTAGAATTTTTACGGATTACTGTGACGTTTTCTTCTACCATTCCTTTTGACACCTTAGCGCCACCTACCAAGAACAAATAAACAACCTCTTCCTCACTTTCTTTCGTTGTCTTGTACACAAAGGCGCAGCTACCAATAATATTTCACTTTTCTACTTTGAATATTTACAGTGTGGTTTAGAAATCACTTGGAAACAAACTTATATTATTGGATAAAAGAAAATAAATTTCTAAGAATCAGACTTCTAAGAGCGAGGAAGATTAAGCCATGATGAACACGTGGTCCTCTTGATGTCCATTTCTCTTTGGTTTAGCTGAACAAAACTACTTAATCGTTTTACAGTCTTGTTTTAAGGAGCGAATTCTAACCACAAAAATCTCTCTCAAAGTTTGTCCTTCTTGGTGTGTTTAGTTAATACAAAAGTTTGATTCACTCTAAAAGACTACGATGGAACATTTCACACCTGCATCAAAACTAAACATTTCTTTCATATCATAAATTTAATTCATCATCATAATATATTAATTAAATAACTGATGTCATAAATACATCAAATACAACTGAAATTAAAATTCACTTATAAAGTAATAAAATAATATACAGCATGTTAACAATAAAACGTCTAGCTAACACAAGTAACCATCAGCTTGTTAACCATAAAACGTCTAGCTAACACGAGAAACCATCAGCTTGTTAACCATAAAACGTCTAGCTAACACAAGAAACCATCAGCTTGTTAACCATAAAACGTCTAGCTAACACAAGTAACCATCAGCTTGTTAACCATAAAACATCTAGCTAACACAAGAAACCATCAGCATGTTAACAATAAAACGTCTAGCTAACACAAGAAACCATCAGCTTGTTAACCATAAAACATCTAGCTAACACGAGAAACCGTCAGCTTGTTAACCATAAAACGTCTAGCTAACACGAGAAACCATCAGCTTGTTAACCATAAAACGTCTAGCTAACACGAGAAACCATCAGCTTGTTAACCATAAAACGTCTAGCTAACACGAGAAACCATCAGCTTGTTAACCATAAAACGTCTAGCTAACAAAAGAAACCATCAGCTTGTTAACCATAAAACGTGTAGCTTACACAAGAAACCATCAGCACGTTAACCATAAAACATCTATCAGAAACGAACAGTTGCTGGCGAATCGGTTGATAATTGGTACTATTTATTGAGGCATTAAAACGATCAAGTGTCATCTAAACTTATTGTATGTTTTTGTTTTTGTAGTTTGGTTTTCATTGTGTTACAGTTACTGTTTATTTACCTCAATTTAAACTCACCTAGAGTTTTAAAATAGTCCCATATTAAGCCTATTTTCGTTTCACACCATTACAAGCATGGGACTCTATTGCAGAGAAGTATGTCCACATTCAGTTTTCAATCTGTTCTGTTTAAAGCAATCAGAAACAATAAATAAATATACAAAGAACACAAAACGTTATTTTGTTTGGTAAGATTCGTTACTGTATAAAACATATCTTCAGTTCTTTGTGCACTCTCCCTAGTGGCTCAACAGTACATTTGTGAGTTTATAACACTAAAAATAAGGTTTTTGAAACCAATAGTTGTTAAACAGAGGCAGCCAGATAACTATCTTTGTGCTTAACTAAAAACAATGAAATTCACTGATCTCTACTACGTTGGACGAAAATATAATATGGCGTATAACACTTTCCGTAATTTCTCCCAAGTAATCAAAACTTAAACAAACGGTCATCTCGTCGTCACTGAATAATCGATCAATGAACTAGAAAATTAATCTACTGTTGTTCAATTTAATGAAGACCTCCGTAACGAGCTACCTGCACTCTGTTCACTCGGCGGAATCGCATCCCGGATATTAATTATAAGTCCCATAAATACTCCGCTCGCCCTCTGTTAAAAATAGGCGATTTCACTTAGTCCACTATTTTGTTTATGAAAGTAGAACTTGAGTGAACACTTAGCATTCTGTTGGTTATAGTAGTATCATAAACAAAACATTATAAACATATGTAAGTCTCTATCTAAAACTTGATAAAAACAAAAACAGGAGTGTTACTGTTAATGAGACTTCTACGATTCATCAAAATCTTTCATGGAGATTGAAGCTTGATTAAACTACACATGTACTGCATTTGTTATCGTGAAAACCGACAAGTTTAGAGTTAGAAGGACAGAAAGAAAATTGCTATCCTGGCGCCCCCTCTGGTTACGAGTGCTCGAACCGTGTACTTAAACTCACTTTTCAGGTTATGATAATACAGACAAAGTGTGATATTTCTATATCTCTGTAATCAAAACAAAACAATTTTTACAATGTATAATTTGCCAACATCAATAAAGCGGTGTAAAAATGATGTTAGCTTTCACAACATGCATGCTAATTCGGTAAAACAGCTTTTTGTTGATACCAAATACTTTATAAACAACCTGTATAACTTAACGTTGTTGAATAAACAGACTGGTTGTTTTATAACACTCGTATTCACATTGTTGTACAAAGGATAAACTGACTGGTTATTGTATAACAGTCTAATTCTACATTGTTGAACAAAGGATAAACTGACTGGTTGTTGTATAACAGTTTAATTCTACATTGTTGAACAAAGGATAAACTGACTGGTTGTTGTATAACAGTCTAATTCTACATTGTTGAGTAAAAGATAAACTGACTGGTTGTTGTATAACAGTCTAATTCTACATTGTTGAACAAAGGATAAACTGACTGGTTGTTGTATAACAGTTTAATTCTACATTGTTTAACAAAGGATAAGCTGACTGGTTGTTGTATAACAGTTTAATTCTACATTGTTGAGTAAAAGATAAACTGACTGGTTGTTGTATAACAGTCTAATTCTACATTGTTGAACAAAGGATAAACTGACTGGTTGTTGTATAACAGTTTAATTCTACATTGTTGAACAAAGAATAAACTGACTGGTTGTTGTATAACAGTCTAATTCTACATTGTTGAGTAAAAGATAAACTGACTGGTTGTTGTATAACAGTCTAATTCTACATTGTTAAACAAAGGATAAACTGACTGGTTGTTGTATAACAGTCTAATTCTACATTGTTGAGTAAAAGATAAACTGACTGGTTGTTGTATAACAGTCTAATTCTACATTGTTAAACAAAGGATAAACTGACTGGTTGTTGTATAACAGTCTAATTCTACATTGTTAAACAAAGGATAAACTGACTGGTTGATTTTCAGATATATCTATTATAGAAAAACGAGTAGTTTCAACCATTCAACGCTGACAAAAGATTTAGAATTAGTGCAACATTATATTCGTGTCATAGGTCATCAGGTCACGGGATATCAATAAGACTTTTGTGTTGCCTGAACCAAATATCTTATTTATTATAAATATATCTACAATATCAGAGTCCAATAAACGAACCTGAGACAGGCAGTATTTTGTGAACAGTATTATTATAAATATATCTACAATATCAGAGTCCAATAAACGAACCTGAGACAGGCAGCATTTTGTGAACAGTATTATTAGCGTGTGGCTAAAGAATTTAAAAAAAAACGTAGAATTTTGTGTTACTTTCTGAATTTCACGAGAAGTTACACGAAGTTTATCTGTGCTAGTCATCCGTAATTTACCAGTGTGAGACTAGAGGGAAGGCAGCTAGTCATCACCACCCACCGTCAACTTTTGGGCTACTCTTTTATCAACGAATAGTGTGATTGGCCGGATATTATCATGCTCCCACGGCTGAAAGGGCGAGGATCTTTGGTGTGACGGGGATTCGAACCCGCGACCTTCAGATTGCGAATCGAGCGCCCTAACCACCTGATCCTAGAATTTTGTGAACTACGTTACAATATGAACTTCTAACTGAAGAGCGTAAAACGATCTGGTTTATTGAATAAAGTTAAACTGCTAGAAAGCAGAGTGTCTTGAACAGTATTGGAAGTTGTTTAAGCAGCTAGCCCTAACGCCTAATAACATGAATAAAATATAGGTTAACTTTGTAATGCATGTTTTTATATATCTGTGTAAGTGTGTGCAATCATATGTATTAATATTGGAAGTATTAGGTCAGATGACCCATACGTGTCAGCACGAGGCGCATTAAGGTTGCGGTTATACAAATTTGTATCAATTGTTATTTTGTCATTTAACATGAATCAACAGAGAGACAGCAACAATTTCAGCTTCGTAAAATCAACAAAGTTAATATCGAATGACTGGTGGAAAATGGTCAGGTAGAGAGATTCTGCAGTTCTGAAGTAATAAACGTACCACCAGAGGGCCGACTAATGTTGGATATACTTAACATTGTTGGTCGGAAGAAACAGGTGTTCAGGTTGATAACACTGGTTTCATTCCTTTGTGTCATTTGTATTGCATGGGATAACAACGTATTTTTTTTCTCACTGCAATTTTTAATGTCTTATTTTCGCTTTGTTTCTAGGAGACAACCGTAGAAGAACAAATTGGGAAAAGAAAAGAAAAACTTGCTAGTATGAACCACCAGAAACTGGACTCGTGCAATGTGCCAAACAAAACACTGATGAATGAATCAGTGCTGAGAAATCTGAGTTTGTAAGTCACGTTTTTAGCTCGAGAAATCTTTCCTGAACGTGGCACGTGACGCGGACCTTCGTACCTCACCCCAGATTATACTCTTTAAAATATAGGAGCGGTTAAACTTCGTGAAAACACGAAAGATGAAAACAGCTGAAATCTAAAAATAAAATGTTCTAAAACGACAGCTTACTTTATGTTTTGACAAATAAGCTGAGGTCAGTGTTTTACTGATAGAGAAAGAGGTCATCATTATCATTACGTCACTTCTTTAACAGTGAACTTTCACTCGTGTGAATTCTACACATTCACCAGCACATGGTGTTAATACGTCGTCAAGTGAAAGCCGTCTCAAACTACATGTTTAGTTTCTTAGTTTCAATCTTTTCTTTACTTCCTCGCTAGATAAAATACCACAAGTTTCTATATTTTTCCAGTTCCTCACCGGATCAGATATCTGAAGTTTCAATCTTTAGTTACTCACCGGATCAGATGCCACAAGTTTCAATCTTTTCTTTAGTTTCTTACCGGATCAGATACCACAAGTTTCAGTTTTTACTTTCGTTACTCAGCCGATCAGATACCACAAGTTTCAGTTTTTACTTTCGTTACTCAGCCGATCAGATACCACAAGTTTCAGTTTTTACTTTCGTTACTCAGCCGATCAGATACCACAAGTTTCAATCTTTTCTTTAGTTTCTTACCAGATCGGATACCACAAATTTCAGTTTTTACTTTCGTTACTCAGCCGATCAGATACCAAAAGTATCAATCTTTTCTTTAGTTCATTATCAGATACCTCAAATTTCAATCTTTTCTTTAGTTCCTCACCGGATCAGATACCACAAGTTTCAGTTTTTTCTTTAGTTTCTTACCGGATCAGATACCACAAGTTTCAATCTTTTCTTTAGTTCCTCACCGGATCAGATACCACAAGTTTCAGTTTTTTCTTTAGTTTCTTACTAGATCAGATACCACAAGTTTCAATCTTTTTTCTTGTTCCTTATGAGATACCACAAGTTTCAATCTTTTCTTTAGTTCCTAACCGGGTCAGATACCACAAGTTTCAATCTTTTCTTTAGCTTCTTACCGGATCAGATACCACAAGTTTCAATCTTTTCTTTAGTTTCTTACCGGATCAGATACCACAAGTTTCAATCTTTTCTTTAATTCCTAACCGGATCAGATACCACAATTTTCAATCTTTTTTTTTAGTTCCTAACCGGATCAGATACCACAAGTTTCAATCTTTTCTTTAGTTCCTAACCAGATCAGATACCACAAGTTTCAATCTTTTCTTTAGTTCCTAACCGGATCAGATACCACAAGTTTCAATCTTTTCTTTAGTTCCTAACCGGATCAGATACCACAAGTTTCAATCTTTTCTTTAGCTTCTTACCGGATCAGATACCACAAGTTTCAATCTTTTCTTTAGTTTCTTACCGGATCAGATACCACAAGTTTCAATCTTTTCTTTACTTCCTCACTAGATCAGATACCACAAGTTTCTATCTGTTTTTAGTTCCTCACCGGATCAGATACCACAAGTTTCTATCTGTTTTCAGTTCCTCACGGGATCAAATACCACAAGTTTTTATCTGTTTTCAGTTCCTCACGGGATCAGATACCACAAGTTTCTATCTTTTCTTTAGTTTCTTACCGGATCAGATACTACAAGTTTCAATCTTTTCTTTACTTCCTCACTAGATCAGATACCACAAGTTTCTATCTGTTTTTAGTTCCTCACCGGATCAGATACCACAAGTTTCTATCTGTTTTCAGTTCCTCACGGGATCAAATACCACAAGTTTTTATCTGTTTTCAGTTCCTCACGGGATCAAATACCACAAGTTTCTATCTGTTTTCAGTTCTTCACCGGATCAAATACCACAAGTTTATATCTGTTTTTAGTTCCTCACCGGATCAGATACCACAAGTTTCTATCTGTTTTCAGTTCCTCACGGGATCAAATACCTCAAGTTCCAGTTATAATGGATGTAAACACCCTAAAAGAATCTACGAAGACTGTGGGTTGAAACATTATTATATAATTGAGATTTTGTCCTCATAAAAAAGAACAATATAACTGTAGAATACCCTGAACGTTTCTAAACCACTGAGAAATTAATGTTGGAACAAAGTTATGTATATCTACTGAAACTGTAAACCTTGAGCAGGAAATGTTTACTGATAAAAATATTTCAATCCAAACACACGTTTACAAAAAGAATTTTAATCCAAACAAATGCTTTATGTCCTCACGTCCAAAATTTTGTGATACATATAAATGCCTGATTCACGAACTCTTCGCTAATCTGCTTCACGTGCCTTCGCAGTGCTCAGAGAAGTGAAAACAAAACGTATTTTCTTCTTCGCCTACAGGTAATTCAACATATAGTATGGACTAAAAAAATCTGTCTGTGTTTCAGAGAGTTCACAGCCTAGCTAGTATAATAAGCTAACCTCAGTAACTTTCAAAGAATATTTGTAATTACAGACGTTTACGGCTGGGATTCGGACCGCGTGTCTATCTCGTGCAGTAATAACAGGTTTGCACGTGCGGGGTGATCACCTACGGCAAAAGGGGGTCTCAGCCATTAAAGGTGGATATCTCCAACAATCAACACCGGATGAGGAACCCTTATGGCCGCCAGTTTGTTGAGGCCGCATTCAAACTTGATTGCGTTCGACCTCTGTGACTCGGGTCACAGATAGGTTTATTACGTTCAATGGACAATCATGATTACTGTTAGAACTAGGAAAACAGCTGGAGAGCTCTGTCTTGTTCCTTAGTGTTGTATATGAACATCTTAAGGTCACAGAAAAAGTGTGCGTTTTAATATTTTATATATCTATATTTTTTGGCATACTCTACATTTATTAAAGTAATGTGAGGTAACGTTTGTTTTCTCCTTTCCAAGTGGAGATATAAATAGTAAAAGCTATTGTAATGGAAATACACGACCTTATTAACTTTATATACAAACAGGAATACAGTAATAATGTATACACAGGAGTACAATAACATAATGTACAGACAGGAAAAACATAACATCTTATTATTCAGACAGGAATACAATAGTTTTGTTAACACAAGAATACAGCATCAACATTGTTAGGACTAATACAACAATACAGCATTAGAGAAACACTATTGAGACAAAAACACAATAACATTGTTAAACTAGAATTATATCATTTTCATTTTTAAGATATGAGTAAATGAAAGATTACTGTTAAATCAAGTATGTAACATTATTGTTAGGGCTAGATTAAAGTAACATACAGAAGGACTGCAGTGTATTTCCTTAGTGTTATGTTAGGGCTAGATTAAAGTAACATACAGAAGGACTGCAGTGTATTTCCTTAGTGTTATGTTAGGGCTAGATTAAAGTAACATACACAAGGACAGCAGTGTATTTCCTTAGTGTTATGTTAGGGCTAGATTAAAGTAACATGCAAAAGGACTGCAGTGTATTTCCTTAGTGTTATGTTAGGGCTAGATTAAAGTAACATACACAAGGACAGCAGTGTATTTCCTTAGTGTTATGTTAGGGCTAGATTAAAGTAACATACAAAAGGACTGCAGTGTATTTCCTTAGTGTTATGTTAGGGCTAGATTAAAGTAACATACAAAAGGACTGCAGTGTATTTCCTTAGTGTTATGTTAGGGCTAGATTAAAGTAACATACACAAGGACAGCAGTGTATTTCCTTAGTGTTATGTTAGGGCTAGATTAAAGTAACATACACAAGGACAGCAGTGTATTTCCTTAGTGAAAGTGAACAGAAAAACTGTTCGAAAGTTATTACGAGTTCGCTCAGCTTCCTAGTTTAGAAACGTTAAGGAAACATTAGAGATTCGTGGCATAAGTTAGAGAATTAGTGTTATATCGACACAAATTTTAAAAATGAAAGCTATAAAAAATCACACAAAGATACATACACTCACACGTGAATGGTTGCAAATGTCATGACGTAAAAACTAGGTTTCTATTGGTTAATCGTTTGAGTATAATTATACAGATTTGGATTGCATACTGTTCTATATTGATATTTTGTCTACATCCCTATGTGAAGTAGCTATTGAGTGAATAAACTATAGTAATAAAGAATTTCATAGGGCAAACAACTACAGGTTGTTATTCTGGTATGTATAAGTTGTTTTGATTTGTTTGTTTTTGAATTTCGCGCAAAGCTACACAGAGGCTATCTGCGCTAGCCGTCCCTAATTTTGCGGTGTGAGACTAGAGGGAAGGCAGCTAGTCATGATCACCCACCGCCAACTCTTGCGCTACTCTTTTACCAACGAATAGTGGGATTTATCGTCACATTATAACACCCCCATGGCTGAAACGGCGAACATGTTTGGTGTGACGGGTATTCGAACCCGCGACTCTCGGATTACGAGTTGAGTGTCTTAGCCACCAGGCCATGCCGGGCACAGTTGTTTTGAACATTTGTTTTATCAAACGCACACACACACGTATCTTGTATAAAATGATGTACTTTTGGTATAAATGTTTTCAGAAACACATCAACTCTTTATTCTGAAAAATATCTGTACTTGATGAAGAGTCTCTTCTCGTCACGTGTCAGAAGATGTTAGATTGTTCGACTGTCCAAAAATGTATATTGCCAGAACAGAAGGGTACCTCCAGTGTACTGTACCCATAAAACTGAAATTACAAAGAAAGTATATTGGCCTAAATGATCGTGTTTTGACTAGATTAACACGTGGAAGTTGAACAAAGTCTTGCAACACCTTACGATAGGAATAGCATAGACACATTCATTACAGGGTATTTAGGTAAACAGTTAATAGAAGGCCGACCAAACAATGTTATTTTGTAAGAAGGATTATCTGCAAATCGATATTAACCAGAATTCACCACCATCACTTCATGATTTTGACAAGACAGCATGCTAAATTACAGTTAGAACACTGGCGACTTATCATCTTTTCAGATCAGTTCTATTTAGACTTGTTAAAGTTTGGTAGGATTTGTATTCAATGTTTGCCTGGAGAACTGATGATGGAAAACTGTCATTTTAACAGGAAACACTCAGGAGGTGGTGCAATATATGTTTGGGCAGCTATTTATCATATTTAAAAATTGCTCTACATATCTTCCTGGGAAAATCAATGACGTCTTCTAAAGGCTTCACTCAGAGACAGTATTTCTGTCATATGCTAGGACTAGATTTTACAATAACTTTTTGTTACAGGATGACAATTCCCTTTCCCACAATGCACAGATTGTACAGGAATATCTCGACCGGAGGACGTTACAGGATTGCCATGGCCAGCAAAGTCTCCAGGTTATAATCCTATTGAGAACTGTTGGGCAGAATTTAGCCTAAAAATTAACAACTGTGACACTAAATCATCTCCTATCGTTGAGTTGCAGCGCCTTCTAGTGATAAGTTAGGATGAAATCACGGTATCAATAACCACACTGACAGCATGCCACGTTGTCTTGGAGAGGTTATTAAGGAACGACGAGAACCAAACAAATACCGAATGTTTAATACGAACTGATATAAGGTCACAGACATTATCTCTCTATATATAAATCACAATAATATTTGAGTCTGTCTGTTTGTTTGTTATTTAATTATTTCTAGATAACTGTGCCAATTTCAACCAAACTTTGTGGGATAATAGTTTGGAACAAGGGGAATGTTTAAGACCCCTCCATTCCCAGTATTGTTCTTATTGAGCATTTATTATTTTTGATATGAGTTAATGTTAATTACATTTATAGATGGGGGCATGTTCTTAAACCAAATATAAAATAACTTTTCTGTAAAACAACATACAGTCATGTGAAAAAGTTAGGACACCCTATGAAAGCCTGTGTATTTTTGTAACATTTTTGAATATATTGATATTTAATCTCAATTTCAACAATACTGAGAGATTATAGGAATATAACTAAATAATTAAAACTAGAGAAAAGACTTTTCAAGATCTTCTGTGAATGTACTTCTACAAAAATGCATATTCTAACTCAGGAAAAGTTAGGACACCCTACGCCCTAATAGCTAGTGTTACCCCCTTTGGCTGAAATAAGTGCAGTGAGACACTTCTTGTAGCCATCTACCAGCCTCTGACATCGGTCTGAAGAAAGTTTGTCCCACTCCTCAATACAGAATTCTGTAAGCTGTGAGATGTTTGAGGGGTTTCTTGCATGTACAGCCCGTTTCAAGTCACCCCACAGCATCTCCATAGGATTAAGATCTGGACTTTGACTCGACCATTCCAGGACTCTCTATTTCTTAGTTTTTAGCCAGTCCTTGGTGGATTTGCTGATATGTTTTGGGTCATTGTCGTGTTGCAGGGTCCAGTTCCGCTTCAGCTTTAATTTTCGTATGGATGGTCTCACATGATCCTCAAGCACCCTCTGATACACAGTATAATTCATGGTGGATTCTATTATTGTGAGCTGTCCAGGAGCTGCTGCAGCAAAGCAGCCCCAAACCATGACACTTCCACCTCCATGCTTCACAGTTGGTATGAGGTTCTTTTCCTGGAATTCTGTATTTGGTTTACGCCAAACATGTCCTCTGTTCTGGTGTCCAAAGAACATTATTCCAGAAGTCCTGGTCTTTGTCTACATTCTCTCTGACAAACTTTAGTCTGGCCTTGATGTTTCTCTTACAGAGCAAAGGTTTCCTCCTTGCACACCTCCCATGCAAGTTCCACTTGTGCAGTCTCTTTCTTATTGTAGAGACATGCACTTTCACATCAACAGTAGCCAGAGTCTACTGAGGTCCTGTGATGACATGTTAGGGTGTTTGGAGACCTCTTTTAGCATCTTGCGATCTGCTCTCGGAGTGAACTTGCTTGGACGACCAAAAATGGGCATGTTGGCAGTTGTTTTGAAAGCCCTCCAATTGTTGACTATTTTGCGGACAGTAGAATGGCTGATTTCAAAATCTTTTGGGATTTTTTAAATCCATTACCAGACTCATAAGCTGCTACAATTTTCTTTCTGAAGGCCTTAGACAGCTCATTTGCTCTCACCATGGTGCTCACTCTCACTTTAACAGTCAGGAGCACACCAAACTAAATGTCTGAGGTTTAAATCAAAATTCTGAGTAACGATCTTCTGATCATGTGCACCTGGTGTGATACACCTGTGTGTGAGTTGAGCCATTTTAAGTGGGAATAAATGTGGGGGTGTCCTAACTTTTCCTCAGTTAAAATATGCATTTTTGTGGAATTACATTTACAGAAGATCTTGAAAAGTCTTTTCTTCAGGTTTAATTGTTTAGTTATATTCCTATAATCTCTCAGTATTGTTAAAATTGAGATTAAATATCTATATATCCAAATATGTTACAAAAATACACAGGCTTTCATAGGGTGTTCTAACTTTTTCACATGACTGTACATACAAGGTGGGAAAGGCACACAAATATCTGTGGAGTCATACAATAACACAACTAACCAGCGCTATTGTAAACACTACACGAACTCGCTGAAGCTATTACTCCACCTGCCATTTCTGTAGCTATACGCAGAACCTACTTTGACCAATGATCTTTCAACTTCGGCGCGTAAGACACTTCTGCGACCAATGACCGTCAACTGGTGAACGGACATTGAGAGCTGGGTGTTGAAAACAAGTAATAGAAAGCATCCCGACCGCCACTATTTTGGCCACTACCTCTTCTTATAATGTCACCCTAACCATCGCAAAGTGTACACCTTGTTTTCATTATATACATATTGGGTTTTTAAGGCTTATACAAAACTATTAGTGAGGTAACAACGAATAATATGTTATGTTACAAATAAACTGTGTGAAAGTTATTTTTTGTGTTATTTCTCATAGCACGATTCATACCGGGTACCTTAGCTTATACATATACACAACAATGTTATGTTGTATTTTATTATTATATATCTTTCTATAAGATTTTCTTGTCACAGTTGAATTACACATTTTACACCAGGTGTCTGATAAAATTGTTCTTACAAATTGTTCATGATGTATACAGAACGTGTTTAATGTAACATGTATTACACACGTACATGTTTAACGTAACATGTATTTTTCAGTTTCACAGCACCACGTGCTCTTGTGTTCCATCTTAACAATAATGATTTTATTTGTCATAACATACAAACATTTTGGTCAATGACTGTAACAATATTATTGTATTATTGGGTGCGAAAGAAAATTTTTGATGATACAATCAACCCCTAGGTCACGAACGACCCCTTAAATGAGCCAACCACTATATCACGACTACTTATTAAGCTAACCATTAAATCAAGGCGCGTTACAGAGCTAACCACTAGATCATGATTCTTTACTGAGTTATCCACAAGTTCACGACCTTTTATTGAGCTAGCCATTAGGTCACGACCCCTTTACTGAGCTAAACACTACGTCAAGACCTATTACTGAGCTAATCACAAGGTCATGACCCTTAATTGAGCTAAGCACTAGGTAACGACAGTGGCGACACCCTACAGCAAACATTCCCAATAGTAGATACCCAATAGTAAACATTCCTGACTGTGAAGTTACCCCATAATAAACATTCCTGACTGTGACAATATCTTATTGTTTAAATTCCTCACTGTGAAGATACCCTATAGTAAACATTCCTTACTGTGATGTCACCCTATAGTAAACATTCCTTACTGTGATGTCACCCTATAGTAAACATTCCTTACAGTGAAGTTACCCTACAATAAACATTCCTTACTGTGAAGTTCCCTATAGTAAACATTCCTGACTGTGAAGATACCCTATTGTAAACATTCCTTACTGTGACGATACCCTACAGTAAACATTCCTTACTGTGAAGTTACCCTATAGTAAACATTCCTTACTATGAAGTTACCCAACAGTAAACATAGCCTACTGTGAAGTTACCCTATAGTAAACATTCCTGACCGTGAAGTTACCCTATAGTAAACATTGCTTACTGTGAAGTTACCCTATAAGAAACATTCCTAACTGTGAAGTTACCCTATAGTAAACGTTCCTTACTGTGAAGTTACCCTATAATAAACATTCCTGACCGTGAAGATACCCTATAGTAAACATTCCTGACTGTGAAGTTACCCTATAGTAAACATTCCTTACTGTGAAATGTTACCCTATAGTAAACATTCCTTACTGTGAAGTTACCCTATAATAAACATTCCTTACTGTGAAGATACCCTACAGTAAACATTCCTTACTGTGAAGTTACCCTATAATAAACATTCCTTACTGTGAAGTTACCTTATAGTAAACAATCCTTACTGTGAAGTTACCCTATAGTAAACATTCCTGACTGTGAAATTACTCTACAGTAAACATTCCTTACTGTGGAGTTACCCTACAGTAAACATTCCTTACTGTGAAGTTACCCTATAGTAAACATTCCTTACTGTGGAGTTACCCTATAGTAAACATTCCTTACTGTGAAGTTACCCAACAGTAAACATAGCTTACTGTGAAGTTACCTTATAGTAAACATTCCTTATTGTGAAGATACCCTATAGTAAACATTCCTGACTGTGAAGATACCCAACAGTAAACATTCCTTACTGTGAAGATACCCTATAGTAAACATTGCTTACTGTGAAGTTACCCTATAAGAAACATTCCTAACTGTGAAGTTACCCTATAGTAAACGTTCCTTACTGTGAAGTTACCCTGTAGGAAACATTTCCGGCTTTGATGATATAAAAGCTTCAAAGTAAAAATTAAATAAAAAAGTTTTAAACCCACTTTGTATTATAATTTCATGTGCGTGACTGGTCGTGGCCAGACGGTTTGCGTGCCTGGTGCATGGTACACGTCCCTCATCTGGTAAAAATAAAGGATCTGGAGTGCGTTATAAGAGAGACAGTCAAATTCCCATTAGAGTAGCACAAGAATTGGAGCTGGTACTGTGTTCTAAGATGCCTTTTTCTCTCTTCTATAATTTCAAAATTAGGGATGACTTGCGCAGATAGGCCTAGTTAAACTTTTCTAAACAAACAAACAAAGAACGCCACGTACCAACTATTAACCTAATTTAGTGGCTACGCTGTGATGTAGAGGGTATGTGACACAAGGAAGGAGCCATTTTTCTTTTGTTTTTTCACGGCAATACGACAAGAACAGAATGTAAATGAATCCTGACTGAACCCTAACAAAAGGATTTAATGACAGACCTTCCAGAAATATCATTAAACCCACCCCACACCCAGTATTTGGCCGACAAAATGGAGACAGCTAACATTGCCAAGCTGTGCACAATGTTTACTAACTTGGAATTTAAAAAGATTTATTAATTTAACTTTTATATATAATTTTCCCTGTAAGTGGTTCAGCTTGGTTATTACGCGTTCACTGTTCCTTCATCTGTCAAAATTTAACAGCAGCTCGTAAAACACAGAAAAAATAGATTGACTACAAGCCTTCAATTTGTGTAGAACATACAAAACTATTTGTACTGAGACAGCTGTGTTATTATAAAAATATTAAGTCATTAATCTTATGAGTTAAATCAATTATTTAATTAGCAACACACGTGAGGGTATTTTTCATAAATTGCTGGAATAATAATACGAGGATAATATATTATGAATTGAAGGTGAAATAAATAGCAAAACGAATGGATAATACGAAAATATTATATAATTAAAACAGAAACAGATTAAATAGTAAGTCATAAAAATATAGTACAAGTATGTTTAATTGTAAAAGCGAGGCAGACATATTTAAAAACTGACATATCAGAAGAGAAACAAAACAATCACAGATAATATGTTATAAATAGAAACAATAAAACACAAACAGAAAACTCGATACATTTAACGAATCTATTGATCGATATAAGAAACAGAAAAGATGTGCGTTCATTGAGAGATAAAATCCCCCCAGTGTCTCAGCGGTATGTCTGTGGACTTACAACGCTAAAAACCAGGTTTCGATACTTGTGTTGGGCAGAGCACAGATAGCCCATTGTGTAGCTTTGTACTTAATTCAAACAACAAAAAACGACAGATAAACAGCTATTTTTTATTGGATTAACCCGAACGAAATGAGTAAATCAATACATTGTGGCAAATATTATAAACGCCCCTGTGCTAGAAACAGTCATTGATATTCAGTAAAGTTTAGTTTCTAATGCATAACGCACCCTGGTGGCTATACCAGGAATCAATTTTTATTTAAAATAAATATTTCGTACTAAAATTTAACACTGAAAGTAGGCGTTACAAGAAAAATATTAAAAGTAAATAACAAATTCAGCCTCACATGTATATTATGTGTGGCTCTTTTCAAGGTACATTTGTTTGAGATAAAATCTTCAAGTAAACTATGTTTAACAAATGTACACAATACGTCTAGGCATCAGTTTGGGAGGCAATACTCCCAAAACTGCCCCCAGTAACACATACAGTAATTACCCCATACACTACATTGTCACAAGTATGTAGACACCAGATCATCACACCCATATGTGTTTCTTGAACATCTCATTCCAAAATCATAGACATTAATATGGAGTTGGTCCCCCGTTGCTGCTATAACATCCTCCACTCTTCTGGGAAGGCTTTTCACTAGATTTTGGAACTTGGCTGTGGGGATTCGCTCTTATTCAGCCAGAAGAGCGTCAGTGACGTCGGGCACTGATGTCGGGCGAAAAGGCCTGGCTCGCAATGAGCGTTCCAATTCATCCCAAACGTGTTTGATGGGGTTGAGGTCAGGGCTCTGTGTAGGCCAGTTAAGTTCTTTCACACTAACCTCGGAAAACCATGTCTTTATGGACCTCGCTTTGTGCAAGGGAGCATTGTCATGCTGAAACAAAAAAGGGCCTTCTCCAAACTGTTGCCACAAAGTTGGAAGCACACAATTCTCTAGAATGTCATTTCATGTTGTAGTATTAAGATTTCCCTTCACTGGAACTAAAGAGCCCAAACCATTAAAACAGCCCCATACCATTATTCCTCCTCCACAAAACTTTACAGTTGGCACTATGCATTCAGATAGGTAGTGTTCTCCTGGCATTATCAAAACCCAGATTCATCTGTCAGCTAGTGAAGTGTGATTCATCACTCCAGAGAACGCGTTTCCACTGCTCCAGAGTCCAATGGTAGTGTACTTTACACCACTACAGCAGACATTTGGCATTGTGTATGGTGATCTTAGGCTTGTGTGTGGCTGCTCAGCCATGGAAACCCGTTTCATGAAGCTCCCGATGAACAGTTCTTGTGCTTACGTTGCTTCCAGAGATACTTTGGAACATGGTAACGAATGTTGCAACTGTGGACAGACGATTGTTCGCGCGACGCGCTTCAGCACTCGGCTGTCCCGTTCTGTGAACTCGTGTGGCCTACCGCTTCGTGGCTGAGCTGTTGTTGCTCCTAGACATTTTCACTTCACAATAACAGCACTTACAGTTGACTGGGGAAGCTATAGCAGCACAAAAATTTGACGAACTGACTTGTTGGAAAGGTGGCACGTTGAAAGTCATTGAGCTCTTCAGTGTGACTCATTATACTACAAATGTTTGTCTATGGAGACTGCATAACTGTAAGCTTAATTTTATGCACCTGTTAGCAATGGGTGAGGCTGAAATAGCCGAACCCACCTATTAAAAGAGGTGTCCACATACTTTTGGCCATGTAGTGTATCTCAAACCTTACGACTAATTCATATCTGTGTGTAACCTATATTCTAGTACAGACATCAGGTATCTAAATTACACCCAAAAAGTATTTTATTATAGCATAACTCTATACTTACTGGTTATCCTTACTAACTGGTTATTATATAACTGTGAACTTACTGGTTAACGTTACTAACTGGTTATTATATAACTCTTTACTTACTGGTTCTCGTTACTAACTGGTTATTATATAACTCTGTACTTACTGGTTATCCTTACTAACTGGTTATTATATAACTCTGTACTTACTGGTTATCCTTACTAACTGGTTATTATATAACTCTGTACTTATTGGTTATCCTTACTAACTGGTTACTATATAACTGCGAACTTATTGGTTATCGTTACTAACTAGTTATTATATAACTCTTTACTTACTGGTTATCCTTACTAACTGGTTATTATATAACTCTGTACTTACTGGTTATCCTTACTAACTGGTTATTATATAACTCTGTACTTATTGGTTATCCTTACTAACTGGTTATTATATAACTCTGTACTTATTGGTTATCGTTACTAACTGGTTATTATATAACTCTGTACTTACTGGTTATCGTTACTAACTGGTTATTATATAACTCTGTACTTACTGGTTATCCTTACAAACTGGTTATTATATAACTCTGTACTTATTGGTTATCCTTACTAACTGGTTATTATATAACTCTGTACTTATTGGTTATCGTTACTAACTGGTTATTATATAACTCTTTACTTACTGGTTCTCGTTACTAACTGTTTATTATATAACTCTGTACTTACTGGTTATCCTTACTAACTGGTTATTATATAACTCTGTACTTATTGGTTATCGTTACTAACTAGTTATTATATAACTCTTTACTTACTGGTTCTCGTTACTAACTCGTTATTATATAACTCTGTACTTACTGGTTATCCTTACTAACTGGTTATTATATAACTCTGTACTTATTGGTTATCCTTACTAACTGGTTATTATATAACTCTGTACTTACTGGTTATCCTTACTAACTGGTTATTATATAACTCTGTACTTACTGGTTATCCTTACTAACTGGTTATTATATAACTCTGTACTTACTGGTTATCCTTACTAACTGGTTATTATATAACTCTGTACTTATTGGTTATCCTTACTAACTGGTTATTATATAACTCTGTACTTATTGGTTATCCTTACTAACTGGTTATTATATAACTCTGTACTTATTGGTTATCCTTACTAACTGGTTATTATATAACTCTGTACTTATTGGTCATCGTTACTAACTGGTTATTATATAACTCTGTACTTACTGGTTATCGTTACTAACTGGTTACTATATAACTGCGAACTTATTGGTTATCGTTACTAACTGGTTATTATATAACTCTGTACTTATTGGTTATCCTTACTAACTGGTTATTATATAACTCTGTACTTATTGGTTATCCTTACTAACTGGTTATTATATAACTCTGTACTTACTGGTTATCCTTTCTAACTGGTTATTATATAACTCTGTACTTATTGGTTATCCTTACTAACTGGTTATTATATAACTCTGTACTTATTGGTTATCGTTACTAACTGGTTATTATATAACTTTGTACTTATTGGTTATCCTTACTAACTGGTTATTATATAACTCTGTACTTACTGGTTATCCTTACTAACTGGTTATTATATAACTCTGTACTTACTGGTAATCGTTACTAACTGGTTATTATATAACTCTTTACTTACTGGATCTCGTTACTAACTGGTTATTATATAACTCTGTACTTACTGGTTATCCTTACTAACTGGTTATTATATAACTCTGTACTTACTGGTTATCCTTACTAACTGGTTATTATATAACTCTGTACTTATTGGTTATCCTTACTAACTGGTTATTATATAACTCTGTACTTACTGGTTATCCTTACTAACTGGTTATTATATCGCTCTGTACTTACTGGTTATCCTTACAAACTGGTTATTATATAACTCTGTACTTACTGGTTATCCTTACTAACTGGTTATTATATAGCTCTGTACTTACTGGTTATCCTTACTAACTGGTTATTATATAACTCTGTACTTACTGGTTATCCTTACTAACTGGTTATTATATAGCTCTGTACTTATTGGTTATCCTTACTAACTGGTTATTATATAACTCTTTACTTACTGGTTATCCTTACTAACTGGTTATTATATAACTCTGTACTTACTGGTTATCCTTACTAACTGGTTATTATATAACTCTGTACTTATTGGTTATCCTTACTAACTGGTTATTATATAACTCTGTACTTACTGGTTATCCTTACTAACTGGTTATTATATAACTCTGTACTTACTGGTTATCCTTACTAACTGGTTATTATATAGCTCTGTACTTACTGGTTATCCTTACTAACTGGTTATTATATAACTCTGTACTTACTGGTTATCCTTACTAACTGGTTATTATATCGCTCTGTACTTACTGGTTATCCTTACAAACTGGTTATTATATAACTCTGTACTTACTGGTTATCCTTACTAACTGGTTATTATATAACTCTGTACTTATTGATTATCCTTACTAACTGGTTATTATATAACTCTGTACTTACTGGTTATCCTTACTAACTGGTTATTATATAACTCTGTACTTATTGGTTATCCTTACTAACTGGTTATTATATAACTCTGTACTTACTGGTTATCCTTACTAACTGGTTATTATATAACTCTGTACTTACTGGTTATCCTTACTAACTGGTTATTATATAACTCTGTACTTATTGGTTATCCTTACTAACTGGTTATTATATAACTCTGTACTTACTGATTATCCTTACTAACTGGTTATTATATAACTCTGTACTTACTGGTTATCCTTACTAACTGGTTATTATATAACTCTGTACTTACTGGTTATCCTTACTAACTGGTTATTATATAACTGTGTACTTACTGGTTATCCTTACTAACTGGTTATTATATAACTCTGTACTTATTGGTTATCCTTACTAACTGGTTATTATATAACTCTGTACTTACTGGTTATCCTTACTAACTGGTTATTATATAACTCTGTACTTATTGGTTATCGTTACTAACTGGTTATTATATAACTCTGTACTTACTGGTTATCCTTACTAACTGGTTATTATATAACTCTGTACTTACTGGTTATCCTTACTAACTGGTTATTATATAACTCTGTACTTATTGGTTATCGTTACTAACTGGTTATTATATAACTCTGTACTTACTGGTTATCCTTACTAACTGGTTATTATATAACTCTGTACTTATTGGTTATCGTTACTAACTGGTTATTATATAACTCTGTACTTACTGGTTATCCTTACTAACTGGTTATTATATAACTCTGTACTTACTGGTTATCCTTACTAACTGGTTATTATATAACTCTGTACATACTTCTTATAGTTACTAACTCTTCATTATTTCATTGTTTACTTCTGGTTATCCTTACTAACTGGTTATTATATAACTCTGTACTTACTGGTTATCCTTACTAACTGGTTATTATATAACTCTGTACTTATTGGTTATCGTTACTAACTGGTTATTATATAACTCTGTACTTACTGGTTATCCTTACTAACTGGTTATTATATAACTCTGTACTTACTGGTTATCCTTACTAACTGGTTATTATATAACTCTGTACATACTTCTTATAGTTACTAACTCTTCATTATTTCATTGTTTACTTCTGGTTATCCTTATTAACTGTTCATTATTTCAATGTTTACTTCCTGTTATCATTACTAACTGCTCATTATTTCATTGTTTACTTCTGGTTATCCTTACTAACTGTTCATTATTTCATTGCTTACTTCTGGTTATCCTTACTAACTGTTCATTATTTCATTGTTTACTTCTGATTATCCTTAATAACTGTTCATTATTTCATTGTTTACTTCTGATTATCCTTAATAACGGTTCATTATTACATTGTTTACTTCTGGTTATCCTTACTAACTGCTCATTATTTCATTGCTTACTTTCTGTTATCCTTACTAACTGTTCATTATTTCATTGTTTACTTCCTGATATTATTAGTAACTTCTCATTATTTCATTGTTTACTTCCTGTTATCATTACTAACTGTTCATTATTTCAATGTTTACTTCCTGTTATCATTACTAACTGTTCATTACTTCATTGTTTACTTCCTGTTATCATTACTAACTGTTCATTATTTCATTGTTTACTTCCTGTTATCATTACTAACTGTTCATTATTTCATTGTTTACTTCCTGTTATCATTACTAACTGTTCATTATTGCATTGTTTACTTCCTCTTGTCATTACTAACTGTTCATTATTTCATTGTTTACTTCCTGTTATCATTACTAACTGTTCATTATTTCATTGTTTACTTCCTGTTATCATTACTAACTGTTCATTACTTCATTGTTTACTTCCTGTTATCATTACTAACTGTTCATTATTTCATTGTTTACTTCCTGTTGTCATTACTAACTGTTCATTATTTCATTGTTTACTTTTTCTTATCAATACTAACTGTTCATTATTTCATTGTTTTTACTTCCTGTTATCATTACTAACTGTTCATTATTTCATTGTTTACTTCCTGTTATCATTACTAACTGTTCATTACTTCATTGTTTACTTCCTGTTATCATTACTAACTGTTCATTATTTCATTGTTTACTTCCTGTTATCATTACTAATTGTTCATTATTTCATTGTTTACTTTTTCTTATCAATACTAACTGTTCATTATTTCATTGTTTACTTCCTGTTATCATTACTAACTGCTCATTATTTCATTGTTTACTTCCTGTTATCATCACTAACTGTTCATTATTTCATTCTTTACTTCCTGTTATCATTACTAACTGTTCATTATTTCATTGTTTACTTCCTGTTATCATTACTAACTGTTCATTATTGCATTGTTTACTTCCTCTTGTCATTACTAACTGTTCATTATTTCATTGTTTACTTCCTGTTATCATTACTAACTGTTCATTATTTCATTGTTTACTTCCTGTTATCATTACTAACTGTTCATTACTTCATTGTTTACTTCCTGTTATCATTACTAACTGTTCATTACTTCATTGTTTACTTCCTGTTATCATTACTAACTGTTCATTATTTCATTGTTTACTTCCTGTTATCATTACTAACTGTTCATTATTTCATTGTTTACTTCCTGTTATCATTACTAACTGTTCATTATTGCATTGTTTACTTCCTCTTGTCATTACTAACTGTTCATTATTTCATTGTTTACTTCCTGTTATCATTACTAACTGTTCATTATTTCATTGTTTACTTCCTGTTATCATTACTAACTGTTCATTATTTCATTGTTTACTTCCTGTTATCATTACTAACTGTTCATTATTTCATTGTTTATTTCCTGTTATCATTACTAACTGTTCATTATTGCATTGTTTACTTCCTCTTGTCATTACTAACTGTTCATTATTTCATTGTTTACTTCCTGTTATCATTACTAACTGTTCATTATTTCATTGTTTACTTCCTGTTATCATTACTAACTGTTCATTACTTCATTGTTTACTTCCTGTTATCATTACTAACTGTTCATTATTTCATTGTTTACTTCCTGTTATCATTACTAACTGTTCATTATTTCATTGTTTACTTTTTCTTATCAATACTAACGGTTCATTATTACATTGTTTACTTCTGGTTATCCTTACTAACTGCTCATTATTTCATTGCTTACTTTCTGTTATCCTTACTAACTGTTCATTATTTCATTGTTTACTTCCTGATATTATTAGTAACTTCTCATTATTTCATTGTTTACTTCCTGTTATCATTACTAACTGTTCATTATTTCATTGTTTACTTCCTGTTATCATTACTAACTGTTCATTATTTCATTGTTTACTTCCTGTTATCATTACTAACTGCTCATTATTTCATTGTTTACTTCCTGTTATCATCACTAACTGTTCATTATTTCATTGTTTACTTCCTGTTATCATTACTAACTGTTCATTATTTCATTGTTTACTTCATGTTATCATTACTAACTGTTCATTATTTCATTGTTTACTTCCTGTTATCATTACTAACTGTTCATTATTTCATTGTTTACTTCCTGTTATCATTACTAACTGCTCATTATTTCATTGTTTACTTCCTGTTATCATCACTAACTGTTCATTATTTCATTGTTTACTTCCTCTTGTCATTACTAACTGTTGATTATTTCATTGTTTACTTCCTGTTATCAATACTAACTGTTCATTATTGCATTGTTTACTTCCTGTTATCATTACTAACTGTTCATTATTTCATTGTTTACTTCCTGTTATCATTACTAACTGCTCATTATTTCATTGTTTACTTTTTTTCTTATCAATACTAACTGTTCATTATTTCATTGTTTACTTTTTCTTATCAATACTAACTGTTCATTATTGCATTGTTTACTTCCTGTTATCATTACTAACTGTTCATTATTTCATTGTTTACTTTTTTTCTTATCAGTACTAACTGTTCATTATTTCATTGTTTACTTTTTCTTATCAATACTAACTGTTCATTATTTCATTGTTTACTTCCTGTTATCATTACTAACTGTTCATTATTTCATTGTTTACTTTTTCTTATCAATACTAACTGTTCATTATTTCATTGTTTACTTTTTCTTATCAATACTAACTGTTCATTATTTCATTGTTTACTTCCTGTTATCATTACTAACTGCTCATTATTTCATTGTTTACTTTTTCTTATCAATACTAACTGTTCATTATTTCATTGTTTACTTTTTTTTATCAATACTAACTGTTCATTATTGCATTGTTTACTTCCTGTTATCATTACTAACTGTTCATTATTTCATTGTTTACTTTTTCTTATCAATACTAACTGTTCATTATTTCATTGTTTACTTTTTCTTATCAATACTAACTGTTCATTATTGCATTGTTTACTTCCTGTTATCATTACTAACTGTTCATTATTTCATTGTTTACTTTTTTCTTATCAATACTAACTGTTCATTATTTCATTGTTTACTTTTTCTTATCAATACTAACTGTTCATTATTTCATTGTTTACTTCCTGTTATCATTACTAACTGCTCATTATTTCATTGTTTACTTTTTCTTATCAATACTAACTGTTCATTATTTCATTGTTTACTTTTTCTTATCAATACTAACTGTTCATTATTTCATTGTTTACTTCCTGTTATCATTACTAACTGTTCATTATTTCATTGTTTACTTTTTCTTATCAATACTAACTGTTCATTATTTCATTGTTTACTTTTTCTTATCAATACTAACTGTTCATTATTTCATTGTTTACTTCCTGTTATCATTACTAACTGCTCATTATTTCATTGTTTACTTCCTGTTATCATTACTAACTGTTCATTACTTCATTGTTTACTTCCTGTTATCATTACTAACTGTTCATTATTTCATTGTTTACTTTCTGTTATCCTTACTAACTGTTCATTATTTCATTGTTTACTTCCTGATATTATTAGTAACTTCTCATTATTTCATTGTTTACTTCCTGTTATCATTACTAACTGTTCATTATTTCATTGTTTACTTCCTGTTATCATTACTAACTGTTCATTATTTCATTGTTTACTTCCTGTTATCATTACTAACTGCTCATTATTTCATTGTTTACTTCCTGTTATCATCACTAACTGTTCATTATTTCATTGTTTACTTCCTGTTATCATTACTAACTGTTCATTATTTCATTGTTTACTTCATGTTATCATTACTAACTGTTCATTATTTCATTGTTTACTTCCTGTTATCATTACTAACTGTTCATTATTTCATTGTTTACTTCCTGTTATCATTACTAACTGCTCATTATTTCATTGTTTACTTCCTGTTATCATCACTAACTGTTCATTATTTCATTGTTTACTTCCTCTTGTCATTACTAACTGTTGATTATTTCATTGTTTACTTCCTGTTATCAATACTAACTGTTCATTATTGCATTGTTTACTTCCTGTTATCATTACTAACTGTTCATTATTTCATTGTTTACTTCCTGTTATCATTACTAACTGCTCATTATTTCATTGTTTACTTTTTCTTATCAATACTAACTGTTCATTATTTCATTGTTTACTTTTTCTTATCAATACTAACTGTTCATTATTGCATTGTTTACTTCCTGTTATCATTACTAACTGTTCATTATTTCATAGTTTACTTTTTCTTATCAGTACTAACTGTTCATTATTTCATTGTTTACTTTTTCTTATCAATACTAACTGTTCATTATTTCATTGTTTACTTCCTGTTATCATTACTAACTGTTCATTATTTCATTGTTTACTTTTTCTTATCAATACTAACTGTTCATTATTTCATTGTTTACTTTTTCTTATCAATACTAACTGTTCATTATTTCATTGTTTACTTCCTGTTATCATTACTAACTGCTCATTATTTCATTGTTTACTTTTTCTTATCAATACTAACTGTTCATTATTTCATTGTTTACTTTTTTTTATCAATACTAACTGTTCATTATTGCATTGTTTACTTCCTGTTATCATTACTAACTGTTCATTATTTCATTGTTTACTTTTTCTTATCAATACTAACTGTTCATTATTTCATTGTTTACTTTTTCTTATCAATACTAACTGTTCATTATTGCATTGTTTACTTCCTGTTATCATTACTAACTGTTCATTATTTCATTGTTTACTTTTTCTTATCAATACTAACTGTTCATTATTTCATTGTTTACTTTTTCTTATCAATACTAACTGTTCATTATTTCATTGTTTACTTCCTGTTATCATTACTAACTGCTCATTATTTCATTGTTTACTTTTTCTTATCAATACTAACTGTTCATTATTTCATTGTTTACTTTTTCTTATCAATACTAACTGTTCATTATTTCATTGTTTACTTCCTGTTATCATTACTAACTGTTCATTATTTCATTGTTTACTTTTTCTTATCAATACTAACTGTTCATTATTTCATTGTTTACTTTTTCTTATCAATACTAACTGTTCATTATTTCATTGTTTACTTCCTGTTATCATTACTAACTGCTCATTATTTCATTGTTTACTTCCTGTTATCATTACTAACTGTTCATTACTTCATTGTTTACTTCCTGTTATCATTACTATCTGTTCATTATTTCATTGTTTACTTCCTGTTATCATTACTAATTGTTCATTATTTCATTGTTTACTTTTTTTCTTATCAATACTAACTGTTCATTATTTCATTGTTTACTTCCTGTTATCATTACTAACTGCTCATTATTTCATTGTTTACTTCCTGTTATCATCACTAACTGTTCATTATTTCATTCTTTACTTCCTGTTATCATTACTAACTGTTCATTATTTCATTGTTTACTTCCTGTTATCATTACTAACTGTTCATTATTGCATTGTTTACTTCCTCTTGTCATTACTAACTGTTCATTATTTCATTGTTTACTTCCTGTTATCATTACTAACTGTTCATTATTTCATTGTTTACTTCCTGTTATCATTACTAACTGTTCATTACTTCATTGTTTACTTCCTGTTATCATTACTAACTGTTCATTACTTCATTGTTTACTTCCTGTTATCATTACTAACTGTTCATTATTTCATTGTTTACTTCCTGTTATCATTACTAACTGTTCATTATTTCATTGTTTACTTCCTGTTATCATTACTAACTGTTCATTATTGCATTGTTTACTTCCTCTTGTCATTACTAACTGTTCATTATTTCATTGTTTACTTCCTGTTATCATTACTAACTGTTCATTATTTCATTGTTTACTTCCTGTTATCATTACTAACTGTTCATTATTTCATTGTTTACTTCCTGTTATCATTACTAACTGTTCATTATTTCATTGTTTATTTCCTGTTATCATTACTAACTGTTCATTATTGCATTGTTTACTTCCTCTTGTCATTACTAACTGTTCATTATTTCATTGTTTACTTCCTGTTATCATTACTAACTGTTCATTATTTCATTGTTTACTTCCTGTTATCATTACTAACTGTTCATTACTTCATTGTTTACTTCCTGTTATCATTACTAACTGTTCATTATTTCATTGTTTACTTCCTGTTATCATTACTAACTGTTCATTATTTCATTGTTTACTTTTTCTTATCAATACTAACGGTTCATTATTACATTGTTTACTTCTGGTTATCCTTACTAACTGCTCATTATTTCATTGCTTACTTTCTGTTATCCTTACTAACTGTTCATTATTTCATTGTTTACTTCCTGATATTATTAGTAACTTCTCATTATTTCATTGTTTACTTCCTGTTATCATTACTAACTGTTCATTATTTCATTGTTTACTTCCTGTTATCATTACTAACTGTTCATTATTTCATTGTTTACTTCCTGTTATCATTACTAACTGCTCATTATTTCATTGTTTACTTCCTGTTATCATCACTAACTGTTCATTATTTCATTGTTTACTTCCTGTTATCATTACTAACTGTTCATTATTTCATTGTTTACTTCGTATGTTATCATTACTAACTGTTCATTATTTCATTGTTTACTTCCTGTTATCATTACTAACTGTTCATTATTTCATTGTTTACTTCCTGTTATCATTACTAACTGCTCATTATTTCATTGTTTACTTCCTGTTATCATCACTAACTGTTCATTATTTCATTGTTTACTTCCTCTTGTCATTACTAACTGTTGATTATTTCATTGTTTACTTCCTGTTATCAATACTAACTGTTCATTATTGCATTGTTTACTTCCTGTTATCATTACTAACTGTTCATTATTTCATTGTTTACTTCCTGTTATCATTACTAACTGCTCATTATTTCATTGTTTACTTTTTTCTTATCAATACTAACTGTTCATTATTTCATTGTTTACTTTTTCTTATCAATACTAACTGTTCATTATTGCATTGTTTACTTCCTGTTATCATTACTAACTGTTCATTATTTCATTGTTTACTTTTTCTTATCAGTACTAACTGTTCATTATTTCATTGTTTACTTTTTCTTATCAATACTAACTGTTCATTATTTCATTGTTTACTTCCTGTTATCATTACTAACTGTTCATTATTTCATTGTTTACTTTTTCTTATCAATACTAACTGTTCATTATTTCATTGTTTACTTTTTTTCTTATCAATACTAACTGTTCATTATTTCATTGTTTACTTCCTGTTATCATTACTAACTGCTCATTATTTCATTGTTTACTTTTTCTTATCAATACTAACTGTTCATTATTTCATTGTTTACTTTTTTTTATCAATACTAACTGTTCATTATTGCATTGTTTACTTCCTGTTATCATTACTAACTGTTCATTATTTCATTGTTTACTTTTTCTTATCAATACTAACTGTTCATTATTTCATTGTTTACTTTTTCTTATCAATACTAACTGTTCATTATTGCATTGTTTACTTCCTGTTATCATTACTAACTGTTCATTATTTCATTGTTTACTTTTTCTTATCAATACTAACTGTTCATTATTTCATTGTTTACTTTTTCTTATCAATACTAACTGTTCATTATTTCATTGTTTACTTCCTGTTATCATTACTAACTGCTCATTATTTCATTGTTTACTTTTTCTTATCAATACTAACTGTTCATTATTTCATTGTTTACTTTTCTTATCAATACTAACTGTTCATTATTTCATTGTTTACTTCCTGTTATCATTACTAACTGTTCATTATTTCATTGTTTACTTTTTCTTATCAATACTAACTGTTCATTATTTCATTGTTTACTTTTTCTTATCAATACTAACTGTTCATTATTTCATTGTTTACTTCCTGTTATCATTACTAACTGTTCATTATTTCATTGTTTACTTTTTCTTATCAATACTAACTGTTCATTATTTCATTGTTTACTTTTTCTTATCAATACTAACTGTTCATTATTGCATTGTTTACTTCCTGTTATCATTACTAACTGTTCATTATTTCATTGTTTACTTCCTGTTATCATTACTAACTGCTCATTATTTCATTGTTTACTTCCTGTTATCATCACTAACTGTTCATTATTTCATTGTTTACTTCCTGTTATCATTACTAACTGTTCATTATTTCATTGTTTACTTCCTGTTATCATTACTAACTGTTCATTATTTCATTGTTTACTTCCTGTTATCATTACTAACTGTTCATTATTTCATTGTTTACTTCCTGTTATCATTACTAACTGTTCATTATTGCATTGTTTACTTCCTCTTGTCATTACTAACTGTTCATTATTTCATTGTTTACTTCCTGTTATCAATACTAACTGTTCATTATTTCATTGTTTACTTCCTGTTATCATTACTAACTGCTCATTATTTCATTGTTTACTTCCTGTTATCATTACTAACTGTTCATTATTTCATTGTTTACTTCCTGTTATCATTACTAACTGCTCATTATTTTATTGTTTACTTCCTGTTATCATTACTAACTTTTCATTATTTCATTGTTTACTTCCTCTTGTCATTACTAACTTTTCATTATTGCATTGTTTACTTCTGGTTATCATTACTAACTGCTCATTATTTCATTGTTTATTTCCTGTTATCATCACTAACTGTTCATTATTTCATTGTTTACTTCCTGTTATCATCACTAACTGTTCATTATTTCATTGTTTACTTTTGGTTATCATTACTAACTGTTCATTATTTCATTGTTTTCTTGGTGATTTCCATTACTAACACTTTATTATTTTACGGTTTGTGATTATTATCACAGATTGTGGCATTTTGAGAGATAAAGTAAGAAAAACTAAACCAGTGATACATGACCTGCACGGGTGTCTGTCATTCTACTTTAGAAGGGGCCGTGTTTTGGAGCGTGGGAGAGAGCCAAGGGTTACTCGATTTCGTGATGTAATAATACAGTAAACATATTTGTGTTGCCTTACCATATTCTTCTAAGTGCCCGGTTTGATGACCTGTGCCATGCTTCCGGCTGGTAACTGGGTCACCAGAGGAACCTATATGCTACATGAAAATAATTGGTGACTTATGTATGAATGTTTAATTGTCCGGTCATCAACAGATACGGCCCCGTAGATACAAAAACATTGTTTGTTCCTCTGAGTGATTTTGGAGTGTTCAGTTTACTCTGAGTTTATGAAATGTAGCAGCTGATATTACACTATATACTTATAAACATTAGCAGCTGATATTACACTATGTACGTAGGAACCCTAGCAGCTAATATTACACTATGTACTTATAAATATTAGCAGCTTATACTACACTATGTACGTAGGAACCCTAGCAGCTGATATTACACTATGTACTTATAAATATTAGTAGCTAATACTACACTATGTACTTATAAATATTAGTAGCTAATACTACACTATGTACGTAGGAACCCTAGCAGCTGATATTACACTATGTACTTATAAATATTAGCAGCTAATACTACACTATGTACGTAGGAACCCTAGCAGCTGATATTACACTATGTACTTATAAATATTAGTAGCTAATACTACACTATGTACTTATAAATATTAGTAGCTAATACTACACTATGTACGTAGGAACCCTAGCAGCTGATATTACACTATGTACTTATAAATATTAGCAGCTAATACTACACTATGTACGTAGGAACCCTAGCAGCTGATATTACACTATGTACTTATAAATATTAGTAGCTAATACTACACTATGTACTTATAAATATTAGTAGCTAATACTACACTATGTACGTAGGAACCCTAGCAGCTGATATTACACTATGTACTTATAAATATTAGCAGCTAATACTACACTATGTACTTAATGAATCTTAACAACTGTGGTTATTGACCCCAGCAGCTAAGTTTCCGAACATTAGCAGTTAGTAGTGCAGTCTGTGTATAAACATTTAATATGCAAGATGTACGTTGACAGATCTGTCACTTAACCACGTCATCACACAGATGTACCTTATTGTTGAGTAATAACCAACAGCGTGCGAAAAACACCGGGCGAATGATGGCATGCACGTGGGGATACATCACGACTTCGCCACGCGATATCCATCAATAAAATATAGTAATCATAGAGTTCGTGTATCTGAAAGCACGTGCTGGTCGCTGGACTGTGGCAGATCATCTCCATTTCCAACTCCATGGTCCACCAGATTTTTTAGTTTTTAGACTTTGACTACGAAAAGACTCTAAGCACGTTGCGGTATGTTAGTGTAACAGTGATACCACCGTGTCACAAGATGTTACCCCTAAGGGTTTAACTATTAGCTTTTTAAATTACGAAAATATGTTGTTTTTAATCTGTTAAAGGGACTAAGAAACCAGAACTTAAAGGCCCCACGTGGCCTAATGGTTAGTATGATCGGACTTTGAACCTGATAATTCGTGGTTCGATCTCCTTTTGTGCAAAACTTTCCTGTGCTCTATTCTGTTTAATTCATTTAGTGGGTCTTTGTCTAATCTATCAGTTCGAAATTAGGGGCGGCTTCGTACAAATATCCATCGTGTATGTTTACACAAACTTTCGAAACGTTACCATCTCGATGTGATATATTCTTTTGTCATTAGTTCCACTAACATAACAATAACATGGGTCATACTGGCTGTCTTACTTTTTGAAAACTGAGGAGGTGCACTTAAAAATAAGCAATTCCCATCTAAAATAATTGCTAGTAGTTCGTGTATGTGTCGCTATGTCTCTTTCATCCATAACAGCGTAATAACAACATCGTTTGATACGCGGTCATTATGTCATAAAGATACAGTTCGTCGTCTGTTACACTTTAACGATTTCTCTAAGTGATTCTTGGACATACAAATAAAGCTACACATACAGTTGATACTGATGTAAGCGGTAATAATGTTTTGTTTTATCCAAAGATGTCGGTTGGTTTATGTATCTCTGAGTTTCGTAAGTTCATAAACTTTATTTTATCCACAGATGTCAGTTGATGTATGTATCCATGAGTTTCGTAAGTTGATAAAGTTTGTTTTATCCACAGGTGTCAGTTGGTTTATGTATCCATAGATTTCGTAAGTTGATAAAGTATTATTGTTTCATCCACAGGTGTCAGTTGATTTATGCATCTCTGTGTTTCGTAAGTTGATAAAATTTGTTTTATCCACATGTGTCAGTTGGTTTATGTATCCGTGAGTTTCGTAATTTGATAAAGTTTGTTTTATCGACATGTGTCAATTGGTTTATGCAATCCTGTGTTTTGTAAGTTGATAAAGTTTGTTTTATCTACATGTGTCAGTTGGTTTTACACCAATACGTTTTTAAGTTTACCACAACGCTCACTGATGTAATTTTCTCCCTCTGAGGCTGAGGGGTAAGTCTAAGGGTTGCTAAGCACGTTTCTATCCCACTGGGGCACAAACAAACAGCCCACTGCGCAGCCTTGTGCGTAAGTACAAAAAGAAACAAGAATGTTTTCTGTTTGTTAAAACATTTTTTTATAACGAACAATTTTCATCTAAACGAGAGTGATAAGTTAAGCGTTGTTTTTTATCTCAAAGTAACATAAAACATAACATTAACATACGTTCAGAAACTCTGGATGTCACCGAAAGTTTCTAAGTTGGTTTTTTAACTCTCTAAGTCCAATAAATTGTTTTATGTCTTTAGGAATACCTACGTACACTCATGTGTACCCTCTAGGGTTCTTACATTTTATATCCGAAATAAAATTCTTGATTTACTATGGTAGTATAGTAGATTCATGATTCCGCCACTTCAAACCCTCCAACAAAACAAACAAAATCTTTACTACCATAAAAGGTGATTTTCTACGTCATAAACAAGTTTTCTTTCGTTAGGTGACGCTTTCTTATCCATGAAATACCCTCGTTCCTGATGATTGATAGCATTAGTAAATATAATTTATACTTCTGGATGTTGTCACAAGTTCTCCTGTGACAAGATTTGCCCCGATGTTTCTAGTTTTGATTGTTGTTGTTTTTTTACTGTTAGAGCTAAAGTCTGTAAAACAGCTACATTTGTTTAAAGTTAAAGTAATTTTAGTTATGTGTTTCCTTTACGTAATCTGTTAAACGTCTTCGTATGTTGTACAAAGATTTATGTTTTAAGAAGAATCACTTCCAGATATTAAATCAGATTTTGTCTTGCAAACATAAATACCCCACGGATTATGTTTTAAGGAGGTGTACGAAAAACAAAATTCATAAATATTTATTAAAATGATACGAGTGTTTCTTTTCAAGTGTGGAATTTCAAACAAATTTCACAGGAAGCCTAGTATTTGTTTTAAGGAGACGTGTTTGTTTGTTTTTTTCACTCTGAATTTTCGAACCTTTTAAGAAAGCCGTTATTATAAACATATTTTGTTTGTTGGCTTCTTTCAAATGCTTAAGGATTGGGCGTGGCCCAGTGTTACCAGTCTGATGTATAAATCTGTGGGTCCAATGTTAGAGTACGGATGTCGCTAACTAAATATCAATTGTTCTCTTTACTTTGAATCCATGAATATGTCATTTCTATGATGGTCAAACCATAAATACGTCATTTCTATGATGGTCAAACCATGAATATGTCATTTCTATGATGGTCAAACCATGAATACGTCATTTCTATGATGGTCAAATTCCACTACTGAGTGAAGAAAAACGTAGCTCAAGAGTAGGCGGTGGGTGATACTGACAGACGCATTCTCCTATGGAGTATCAGTTTAAAATACGGAAGGTGAGGGCAGATACTACGAGTAACTTCACACGACAAATGAACAAACGTTTGCTCTGTCGCCACGTTCACAGGATATATTATGTTCTTATCACCAGTTAAGTCAGCTTAGGGCCGAAAACAGTAAAACTAGGTGCAGACAGCGCGAAAAAAAACCATTGTGAACTTTGAGTTTAGCAACAGAAGATAGTACGTGAATAACATTTTATATTTTTGGGTAATAGAGTTCTTAAATACTGAAGATATCCTTCGAGGACAGACATTAAAAAATACAGTAAACCAGATAAACATAAAACTAGTGTTAAAATAATGTTCCTACTGCTTCTCTCAATTCGTATCATTTAAGTTTTGTCCTAAACACATCTTGAGCACAAAAAGTCTACAGTAATGAGCAAAAGAAAACAAATTGTACACTTGGTTGAAATATCAGAAACTATTCGTCTACCATAGCCAGCTCTAGTTCTGTGTTTATGTTTAAAGTATCAGAAACAAGAAACTATTCGTCTACTATAACCAGCTCTAGTTCTGTGTTTATGTTTAAAGTATCAGAAACAAGAAACTATTCGTCTACTATAGCCAGCTCTAGTTCTGTGTTTATGTTTAAAGTATCAGAAACAAGAAACTATTCGTCTACTATAACCAGCTCTAGTTCTGTGTTTATGTTTAAAGTATCAGAAAGAAGAAACTATTCATCTACTATAACCAGCTCTAGTTCTGTGTTTATGTTTGAAGTATCAGAAACAAGAAACTATTCGTCTACTATAACCAGCTCTAGTTCTGTGTTTATGTTTAAAGTATCAGAAACAAGAAACTATTCGTCTACTATAACCAGCTCTAGTTCTGTGTTTATGTTTAAAGTATCAGAAACAAGAAACTATTCGTCTACTATAACCAGCTCTAGTTCTGTGTTTATGTTTAAAGTATCAGAAACAAGAAACTATTCGTCTACTATAACCAGCTCTGGTTCTGTGTTTATGTTTAAAGTATCAGAAACAAGAAACTATTCGTCTACTATAACCAGCTCTAGTTCTGTGTTTATGTTTAAAGTATCAGAAACAAGAAACTATTCGTCTACTATAACCAGCTCTGGTTCTGTGTTTATGTTTAAAGTATCAGAAACAAGAAACTATTCGTCTACTATAACCAGCTCTAGTTCTGTGTTTATGTTTAAAGTATCAGAAACAAGAAACTATTCGTCTACTATAACCAACTCTAGTTCTGTGTTTATGTTTGAAGTATCAGAAACAAGAAACTATTCGTCTACTATAACCAGCTCTAGTTCTGTGTTTATGTTTAAAGTATCAGAAACAAGAAACTATTCGTCTACTATAACCAGCTCTAGTTCTGTGTTTATGTTTAAAGTATCAGAAACAAGAAACTTTTCGTCTACTATAACCAGCTCTAGTTCTGTGTTTATGTTTAAAATTTCGAGAACACACTATTTTCCAGAATTAGGAGCTTTTCTTTGGTGAATTACTGTTCGTGTTTTTCTGTAGAGAAACAATCCATTTCTTGTCTCTCTCTTTATTTTAGAACAGGATGAGACTGCTTGGGACCACCAGGGGTCCTCACCTTTAAAGTCAAGGTCTCCTATAATCTGCAGTAGACTTTCTCCAACAGAGGGCGGCCTGTAGTTCAAGGTTGAAGATCGATTAGCGTGGAATGAAAAAATAAACAGGTATATAAACCTTACCAAAAGGGAAATGTACGTATATAGAAATGTTATGTGTATCACATGTGTTAGAAAGAACGTATTTATAGAGTAAATAATAATGCTTATCGCATATCGATAATACAGAAAACAGTTTCACCTGGAAATCTCACTGATGAGGACTGACACAGAAAAAGATACGACAAACAGCCTAGACTACATAGCATGTAACTATTGTATAATTTTTAAATAGTGGAGAGAAGGGAAAATTGTACAGTGACCAGAACACCATGTGTGTCTGTAATATATAAGTTAATAAAACTGTATTTCCCAATTGATTAACGTTAGATATACGGTGACCCCAAAGACACTGACACATAGTCTTCTGGTAATATACGTTTAACAAACGTACCAACCTTATTAACTTGTGACAAACTTAACTGACAAAACAGAGACAAACTTACTGAACTTACTAAGCATACAAAGTTGTGATAAACATTCTAAACTTTCAATAACTCTTGTATATCAAATATCCGCCTGTTTGTTTTTTATTTCGCGCAAAGCTATTCATGATATATATATATAATAGGTATCCTTAACGCGCAAAGCTATTCATGATATATATATATAATAGGTATCCTTAAGATTAAATGTGAAGCAGCTCGTTAGTACAACCAGCCGCCAACTCTTGGGCTATTCTAATCAAATCTGCACTAGCCGTTTCTAATATAGCCGTGTAAGACTAGAAGAAAGGCAGCTATTCATCACCACCCACCGCCAACTCTTGGGCTACTATTTACCAACGAATAGTGGGATTGAACGTCACATTATAACGCCCTCACAGCTGAAAGGGCAAGCATGTTTGGTGTGACAGGGATTCGAACCCGCGACTCTCAGATTACGAGTCGAGCGCCACCTAACCACCATTTATCATAATACACTTCTTACATTATAAGGTAGTTAATATGTCAGTAAAAAAATAAGAAATCCTTCCTTCAACACGTCAACATACTAATTCCCAGTTTCAATTTTCTCAAGAGAATCGTGTCTAGATAGATGTCGCTAGTACTCACAAAAGTAGTAAGGATGTTTGTGTCGGTCCCCAGCGGTATGCCTGCGAGCTCACACCGGTAGAAATCTGGTTTCGATACTCGTGATGGGCAGAGCGCAGATGGCCCATTGTGTAGCTTTGTGCTTAATACTGAACAAACAAACAAACGTTTGTGTCGAATATTTAGCATGTCATACCTCGTGACATTACGCTATTTTTAAAGTTAGGACAAAAATCATGCTCAAAAGTGTGTTATTATTTATCTGTATAGAAGGTGTTTAGGCTAAAACCTGCCCATGTCTTAACCATTACATATTTGTTTTGTTATTTCCTCAATCTAAATTGTTGTGTTGTTGTTTTTTGTACCACCCAAGGTTCTTTCATTCATTCACAGAGTGAATGTAAGATACGGTGTTTACCAAGACTGTACGTACGTAGAGTTTCAGTGTCAGAGTGGCCCAGGAATCTACGTGTAGTTAAACACTGCGCGCCTATCTTCTAACCTTAAGGAACTTTAGTTACAAACTGAAAAGCCCGAGGAACGACACCTGGTGGTTGTTCCCCTTGAACTTCGACAGTAGCACACCTTCAAAACGACGACTCCTATATGTGCATGTAATTTAGGCTTTAAACAAACACAAGAAACTGCGTATGTCTGTCTCGTGTTCAACGAATAACAGCATGTAAAACAGTCAACAAACCAGAACAAGAGAAATTATTGATTATATCAGCTTTAAAATGTGGTTTATAATTCTAAAAGAAATTCAAACTTTTCGATACGTAATAAAAAGTATTTTTAATTTGAATAATAAACAAATATAATATACACAACAGAAATCTGCCACTGCTAAGTGTAACTTTAGGTATAGAAACCTGCCACTGCTAAGTGTAACTTTAGGTATAGAAACCTGCCACTGATAAGTGTAACTTTAGGTATAGAAACCTGCCACTGCTAAGTGTAACTTTAGGTATAGAAACCTGCCACTGCTGAGTGTAACTTTAGGTATAGAAACCTGCCACTGCTAAGTTTAACTTTAGGTACAGAAACCTGCCACTGCTGAGTGTAACTTTAGGTATAGAAACCTGCCACTGCTGAGTGTAACTTTAGGTATAGAAACCTGCCACTGCTAAGTGTAACTTTAGGTACAGAAACCTGCCACTGCTAAGTGTAACTTTAGGTATAGAAACCTGCCACTGCTGAGTGTAACTTTAGGTATAGAAACCTGCCACTGCTGAGTGTAACTTTAGGTATAGAAACCTGCCACTGCTGAGTGTAACTTTAGGTATAGAAACCTGCCACTGCTGAGTGTAACTTTAGGTATAGAAACCTGCCACTGCTGAGTGTAACTTTAGGTATAGAAACCTGCCACTGCTGAGTGTAACTTTAGGTATAGAAACCTGCCACTGCTGAGTGTAACTTTAGGTATAGAAACCTGCCACTGCTGAGTGTAACTTTAGGTATAGAAACCTGCCACTGCTGAATGTAACTTTAGGTATAGAAACCTGCCACTGCTGAATGTAACTTTAGGTATAGAAACCTGCCACTGCTGAGTGTAACTTTAGGTATAGAAACCTGCCACTGCTGAATGTAACTTTAGGTATAGAAACCTGCCACTGATAAGTGTAACTTTAGGTATAGAAACCTGCCACTGATAAGTGTAACTTTAGGTATAGAAACCTGCCACTGCTGAGTGTAACTTTAGGTATAGAAACCTGCCACTGCTGAGTGTAACTTTAGGTATAGAAACCTGCCACTGCTAAGTGTAACTTTAGGTATAGAAACCTGCCACTGCTAAGTGTAACTTTAGGTATAGAAACCTGCCACTGCTGAGTGTAACTTTAGGTATAGAAACCTGCCACTGCTGAGTGTAACTTTAGGTATAGAAACCTGCCACTGCTGAGTGTAACTTTAGGTATAGAAACCTGCCACTGATAAGTGTAACTTTAGGTATAGAAACCTGCCACTGCTGAGTGTAACTTTAGGTATAGAAACCTGCCACTGCTGAGTGTAACTTTAGGTATAGAAACCTGCCACTGCTAAGTGTAACTTTAGGTATAGAAACCTGCCACTGCTGAGTGTAACTTTAGGTATAGAAACCTGCCACTGCTAAGTGTAACTTTAGGTATAGAAACCTGCCACTGATAAGTGTAACTTTAGGTATAGAAACCTGCCACTGCTGAGTGTAACTTTAGGTATAGAAACCTGCCACTGCTGAGTGTAACTTTAGGTATAGAAACCTGCCACTGCTAAGTGTAACTTTAGGTACAGAAACCTGCCACTGCTGAGTGTAACTTTAGGTATAGAAACCTGCCACTGCTGAGTGTAACTTTAGGTATAGAAACCTGCCACTGCTAAGTGTAACTTTAGGTATAGAAACCTGCCACTGCTAAGTGTAACTTTAGGTATAGAAACCTGCCACTGCTGAGTGTAACTTTAGGTATAGAAACCTGCCACTGCTAAGTGTAACTTTAGGTATAGAAACCTGCCACTGCTGAGTGTAACTTTAGGTATAGAAACCTGCCACTGCTGAGTGTAACTTTAGGTATAGAAACCTGCCACTGCTAAGTGTAACTTTAGGTATAGAAACCTGCCACTGCTGAGTGTAACTTTAGGTATAGAAACCTGCCACTGCTGAGTGTAACTTTAGGTATAGAAACCTGCCACTGCTAAGTGTAACTTTAGGTATAGAAACCTGCCACTGCTGAGTGTAACTTTAGGTATAGAAACCTGCCACTGCTGAGTGTAACCTTAGGTATAGAAACCTGCCACTGCTAAGTGTAACTTTAGGTATAGAAACCTGCCACTGCTGAGTGTAACTTTAGGTATAGAAACCTGCCACTGCTGAGTGTAACTTTAGGTATAGAAACCTGCCACTGCTGAGTGTAACTTTAGGTATAGAAACCTGCCACTGCTGAGTGTAACTTTAGGTATAGAAACCTGCCACTGCTGAGTGTAACTTTAGGTATAGAAACCTGCCACTGCTGAGTGTAACTTTAGGTACAGAAACCTGCCACTGCTAAGTGTAACTTTAGGTATAGAAACCTGCCACTGCTGAGTGTAACTTTAGGTATAGAAACCTGCCACTGCTAAGTGTAACTTTAGGTACAGAAACCTGCCACTGCTAAGTGTAACTTTAGGTACAGAAACCTGCCACTGCTGAGTGTAACTTTAGGTATAGAAACCTGCCACTGCTAAGTGTAACTTTAGGTATTTTTATTTTAATTATGGATGTTTAATTAATAGAGACGGTTTCAGTCATGATGTGAGATTCGAAATATGTTCTGTTGATGACAAAGATATATCAGTTATACTGAGACATATATATCACAGACTGTAAGATATATTAGTTATATTGAGACATGTATATCACAGACTGTAAGATATATCAGTTATACTGAGACATATATATCACAGACTGTAAGATATATCAGTTATACTGAGACATATATATCACAGACTGTAAGATATATTAGTTATATTGAGACATGTATATCACAGACTGTAAGATATATTAGTTATACTGAGACATATATATCACAGACTGTAAGATATATTAGTTATATTGAGACATGTATATTACCTGTTGTAAGATATATTAGTTATACTGAGACATGTATATTACCTGTTGTAAGATATAGTAGCTATACTGAGATATATATATATTACCTGTTGTAAGATATAGTAGTTATACTGAGACATGTATATTACCTGTTGTAAGATATAATAGTTATATTGAGACATGTATATTACCTTTTATATGCAAAAACGGCTCGTTTGGGTTGAGAAAATATTTTACATAGAAGAGCGAACAACGTTTCGACCTTCTTCGGTCATCGTCAGGTTCACAAAGAAAGAGGTAACGGACCGGAAGCTGACCACATGTTTGAAAGGGATTGTGTAACTGTGTGTCGGAATGTAGAGGGTGGTGTTAGATGTTTGAATATATAATTTATTTATTTTATTATATTAATATAGGTATAATGGCGTTCCTTTATATTGGTTTATTTTGGGTTTAAGTTGTTGTATAAGTAAGGCTTCTTTAATTTTACGTTTGTTTATGTTTGTTTCTTTATTTAGTATTTGAGTGTTTTCTATGGTTATGTTGTGTTTATTTGACTTGCAGTGTTCGAAAACGCGTGAAGGTGACTTTTTATGTTCTTTGAATCTGGTTTCCATTTTTCTACTTGTTTCTCCAATATAGAAGTCGTGGCAGTTATCACATTGTATTTTGTAAATAATGTTGGTGTGGTGTTTGTCAGTGTAGTTTTTACATAGTATAGACCTTAGTTTTGTGCCTAGTTTTTGAATAAATTTGGTATTAACTGGAATGTCATATTTTGTTACTAATTTTTGCCAAATGTTGGTTATTTGTTTGCTGATGTCAGGAATATATGGTATACAGCAGTATATGGTTTCGTGATTTTTTGATTCTTGAGATATATTGACTTTAGTTGGTTGATTTTGCTTTTTGTCTAGGTGTGTGCGTATAATGTTTTCTACGGTTTGTGGAGGAAACTTATTGATGTTGATGAAGTATTGTTTTATTTTGTCTAATTCATCGTTAATTTTATCTGGTGAGCATAGTTTTATGGCTGTGTTTATTTGGTTTCTTAGTATGTTGAGTTTTTGTTTTGTTTCATGTGCTGAGTCCCAAGGAATGTATAGTCCAGTATATGTATATTACCTGTTGTAAGATATAGTAGTTATACTGAGACATGTATATTACCTGTTGTAAGATATAATAGTCATACTGAGACATGTATATTACCTGTTGTAAGATATAGTAGTTATAATGAGATACATATAACACAAACTGTAAGATGTAGTAGTTTTATTGTAAAGTATAGCCCCTGTTCTGAGATATTTTATTTGTATTGAGATGTTATAAGATATGATACACCTGTTTAGATACAGAACTGTATAAAAGTGTTCGGACAAGATAATATTCTGTCATTCTTTCAATATTATGTGTCTAATTGTTCCACGTCATCACAGAATGTAAATTTCAACACTGTGGTAATGTTTCATTGGTTCCTGTTGAGCAGGACTTGTTTCAATGTTCCTGCCATTTTCGGAAGTAACGCCGGAAGTCTTCAACTGTCATACGACTAAGTTCCGCTTTCACATTATTATGGAAGGTTGGACTGTCATCAAATCTCTTTCCTTTTAACTTAATTTTGATTTTGGGAACAGAAAAGAATCACACGTGGCAAGATGGGGAGAATACGGGGAATCACAGGAATGTTTTTCTGACACAGCAGTATGTGAAGGGGCTTTATCATGATGAAGAAACCAGTAACCATTCTCCCACAGCTCGCGGGGGTTTCTTCTAACTTTATCCTTCAAGTGAAGTGAGACCTTTTTATAAAACTGTCTTTCACCTTAGCGACCGTTTCATCAGTGGACTGTGACAACGGTCATCCAAAACGCGGGTCATCTTTGACCGATCCCCGGCCATCTTGGAAGTGTTTTATCCACTGATAAACGACATCCTTACTTAAGCAGTCATCACCAAAGGCAATCCTTAACAGTTCGAAGATTTCTGTTCCTCCTTTTTCATTCTTCACACAAACACGTTGTTCTTTTCTGTCCATTTCTATTAGGTCCGGCATGGCCTAGCGCGTTAAGGCGTGCGCTTCGTAATCTGAGGGTCGCGTGTTCGCGCCAGTCGCATAAACATGCTTCCCAGCCATGGGGCGTTATAATGTGACGGTCAATCCCACTATTCGTTGGTAAAAGAGTAGCCCAAGAGTTGGCGGTGGGTGGTGATGACTAGCTGCCTTCCCTCTAGTCTTACACTGCTAAATTAGGGACGGCTAGCACAGATAGCCCTCGAGTAGCTTTGTGCAAAAAACAAACAAACAAACAAACCATTTCTATTACCATAAGGGCAAGAGATACATCTGTTTTGAACACGTTTTACGCAACGCGGGTATAAGGTCTGGAGAAATGGCTTGTTTGTGTACTCACCTCAGTGAAGCTCACTGCCTCTGTACTGGCACCTGTAACATAAACAGTTTTAGAACTGTATCAGAGCTTGTACTTGTATCAAAGTTATGTCATAAAGGTTCTGTTTGAACATACTGATAAAATTTAGGGTCTGAAATAGCTGCCATAGTACCCCATGTAGTATCTTAACTATATAGAAACAAGCAAGCATATGGTACTGGTATAGGAAATCAATTTAATAACACTCTTCAAATAAACCTTGATAAAAACAGTGTTTAACACAATATATTAAGTTTTGTTGTTATATCCAAAAATCGTAGAGAATTGTCAGTAGAGCAGTGAGTTCAAGGAAAAGCTTTACGTATCTCAGGTTCTTAACCTGAAGATGACCTAGGAAGGTCGAAACGTTGTTCTCTCCTTATCAGTAAAAGTGTTAATACCAATACCAGCCGTTCTTAAATACATTTTTATTTCAAGTGGGTTTCTCGTCGTCAAGAAAAGCTTTACGTGATGCTGGTTGGACTCTCTGACAAATTAGTGTAGACTTGAGATGCTCCACAAACACTGTCAGTTATATCCTAGGTCACGAGACCGAGACAGGTAAGTGTGAAAATAGGAAAGGAAGAGGTAGAACACCTAAACTCAATGATAGTGATGGACACGTGAATCCACGTTTAAAATATCTGGTTCAAAACGTAGGTTATATGTCCAGTAAAAGAAATGTGAAAGATGCTTACCTCAGTGTATAACACCTACCATGAAACATGAGGGGAGGCAGTGTAATGGTTAGGGAGTGTTTTTCTACTGAGGTAACAAGAGATATTTACAAAATAGATGGAATAATGGACCAAGTCAAGTACCATCAGATATTGATCCATCATATTATACCAAGCAGTTTATGTATTATTGGTAAGTGATTCTACTATCAAGAAGATAATGACCCCAAATACACATCCAACCTATGTAGAAACTGTTTAGCTAAGAAAGAAGCTACTGGACTCATTCAAATGATACATTATCCTTCACAGATCACTGATCTTAACCCATCTGAACAGATCTGGGGTCTGATGGATCAAAAACTTGACAAATCAAAAGTTACTTTCAAAGAAACTTTATGGGAGTGAATTAGAGACATTTGGAGTAAAATCCCAAAGAATACTTTGATTAAATATGTTACAACAATGCTTGAAATACTGTCTGTAGTTATTAAAGTAAAATGAGATACACAAAATATTAACTGTTTATTGAACTCAGACACTTCCACCGAGTTTCTGTTGTACTAAATATGAATGTTAATACAATTATGTTTCACCTGTGATTTACCTTCTGCTGTTCTTTAAAAGTAGTCTGAAATCTGATGTTTGTCTTTGTCTTAATACTCTTGCACAGCATTTTATATATTCGATGTTCTAAGATTTGATAACTTTATTAATATATATATATTATAGATATTAAGAGGTATTAATTCTATTAATATATACCAGCTGTATTTAGATGTCCTAAAATAAATTAGTATAGGCTAGGGGTACCGAAATATATTAATATATATTAGAATTACTAAGATGTATTACGTGTATTAATTTATATTATATATGTATTATGTTTAAATTACTGTATTGAGTGTGAAAATTTAAGTAAATTTCAATTACCTAAATTCCAAGTAAAAGTTCAGTAGCTGTTTGTTGATTGTTCGATCTAGGCTTAAGATGAAAAGCGTTTTCTTCGCCTATAGTGCACTCTGGTTTTAGGCCTAACCAATAACTTTGAACGTTGTGACCATATCACATTCACTTAATGCATGTCGAACAGTGCTTGAACGTCCTTTTAACCTTGGATTACAGTGTTCTTTAAACGATCTTCTAGTCTTATAACAATCATAAGCACCCTTTTCACACATACACACTTTGAGCAGCATAATTAATAAATAGCACGTGACTATTGAGAAAACTGAATACAATCTTTAAATTTAAAAAAAATCAGAATTCTCATTAAAGGTTTGAACAGAAAGTCAGGGTTAGCTTGTGGATAGACTCCATTGGTTACGGTGTAAAGTTTGTATTCAATATACTCTTGGTGTGAGAGACTATGTCGTAAAAACATTAGTACAAGTAAATATAGTGGATGTTTTGGAGACTGAATATGTTTTATATTGATTCAATAACTTGCTAGTAAGAAGATGAACAAATATTTTGTTCTGACTGATTGAAAGTTTTTCTCCATGTTTTAATGGCGTTAACCAGTTAGACCAAAGAATTAATTTTATGTGTAACAAACAATGTAATTCGTGATGACGAGAAACCCACTTGAAGTAAAACTGTTTCTCAGGACGGCTGGTATAGGTTTTAACCTGAAGATGACCTAAGAAGGCCAAAACATTGTTCTCTGCTTTGTTAGTAAAAGTGTTAATACCCGTACCAGCCGTTCTGAGATACATTATCAACAAACGATCTGTTTTTATGTCTTTTAGGACTATCGATAGGTGCTTGACCCGAACCTGTTGGTTTTACAGTCAACAGTTAAGTTAGAATCTGTTGGTTTACACGTTTTCTGTCCTGTTTGTAGTGCAAGGTATTCCTTCTTTCAGCTCGTTTCCTAAGCAGCATCAGAAACATAATTACACAGTTTAGCATCTCACATCGCAGTTCGTGAATTAACGTAATGACCAAATGTTCTCTACAAGATGACATTTGACCCGTCATCCATAACTGTTAACTCAACAAAAAATAATGGGCGGAAAAGATAATCTATGTTGACCTCGGAGTGTCGCTAGTTTACAAAGTGTAACAGCTCTTCCTAGTCGAAGGAGCCTTTGTGTTCGGAACTAAATCACAGGCCACGTGGGCACGTGCCACGAAGGTATCATCTGTCATGGAAGCCATCAACAGCAGGTCAGTGTACTCGCGTGAGGTCACGACTGTTAAAGTTCCGTAATAGGTTGATATTCAGTAACTGAGCGGAAGACTACATGCCAGAAACCTATTAGTGCTTTACTTAAACCTATTGATAAGAATCGCGTTGGAGAGGTCACACTCAGAGGTCACGTTCAGACAACATACATAATTCTACCTTACAGTTTAAAATTGTCAAGTACGTATAGTTTAGTATGGCGGAAGAAACTTTATTAAAGACGATAACAACTGTACAAGTTTTTAACTTTCGATAAACGTGGTTGTTTAAAACTGTATGGAAAACGTAATGTTAAACGTAGAAAATTAAGTGTAGTTCAGTATCTGAAACTAACAAGTCAACAGTATTAACAGAGTTCAAATCTATATACTTTACTATCACGATGTGTTACCTCATCAATTTAACAGGACCTTCGCTGTCACGATGTGTAGTCTAACCATTTAAGTAAGGTATTTAATGTTACGATGTGTTCTATAACCATTTAAATAAGACATTCATTGTCACGGTGTGTAAAAAGTTATTTAATGGCACAATATGTTAAACATTGTAATAAGTCATTTAATATCACGATGTGTTAAACATTGTAAAAAATCATTTAATATCACGAAGTGTTAAACATTGTAAGAAATCATTTAATATCACGATGTGTTAAACATTATAAAAGTCATTTAATCTCACGATGTGTTAAACATGTAAGAACTCATTTAATATCATAATGTGTTAAACATTGTAAGAACTCATTTAATATCACAATGTGTTAAACATTGTAAGAACTCATTTAATATCACAATGTGTTAAACATTGTAAGAACTCATTTAATATCACAATGTGTTAAACATTGTAAAAACTCATTTAATATCACAATGTGTTAAACATTGTAAGAACTCATTTAATATAACTATGCGTTAGATATTGTAAGACGAGTTTTAATATCACAATGTGTTAAACATTGTAAGAACTCATTTAATATAACTATGCGTTAGATATTGTAAAACGAGTTTTAATATAACTATGTGTTGGATATTGTAAGACGAGTTTTAATATAACTGTGTGTTGGATATTGTAAGACGAGTTTTAATATAACTATGTGTTGGATATTGTAAGACGAGTTTTAATATAACTGTGTGTTGGATATTGTAAGACGAGTTTTAATATAACTCTGTGTTGGATATTGTAAGACGAGTTTTAATATAACTGTGTGTTGGATATTGTAAGACGAGTTTTAATATAACTATGTGTTGGATATTGCGCTAGCCGTCCCTAATTTAAGAGTAAAAATGGAAAGTCGGAAGCTAGTCATCACCACTCACCGCCCACTCTTGAGTTACTCTTTTACTAACGAATACTAGAATTACCCGTAACGTTATAATATCCTCACTGTTGAGAGGGTGAGCTTAGTGTGACAGGGATTCGTACTTGCGACCCTAACTACCTGGCCATGCTGGTCATTTAGCGAAACAGCTGTTCTCAAGTCATGCTTGTGTAGCGCGAAATTCCAGAGAAAACGAACGACTGATATAAATTATTAAAATATTACCGGTTTCATATAATTTCTTTCCTCCTTCTTCGTATTCCGATCTGTATGTATCACGCTCTTTAATTTTGATGTTAACAAGAAATCTATCTGTCAAAAAAAACTTGTAAATTAATTCTAATTGTAACTGACCAGTTTAACCAGAAAATGTATTTTAAATGAATAGGAGCTATCAATTACAGTATGACATTTCATTAAAATGTTACTTGCCATTAAGCAGACTATAATTAATTAATAGAAAGTTTGTTTGTTTTCTGAATTAATAAATAAAACTTATTTCAATAATTATAATTAGTTAATAATTTTCCCGAGTGCTAGTATGTTTTTATTCTCTGTACTTGTGGTGTCACGTGCAAACAACAATTATTTTCATCTTACTTAATTTTTAACAAAGCGGTCTGGATTAAAACAATTAATTGTAGGATACAAAAACATCGCCCAACAATGTTAATAGTCCACCATCAGTTAAATGATTCGTTATACAAATTTTCATTTTTCGGAGTAATATGATGATGTTTCCTGAGACAGGCCACACCTACGAACCACAGATGAACATCACGCCCTCTAATGTTATACAGTCTATTGTACAACAACTATATGCTCGTTTGTTGGATTTATAGCAAAGCTACTCAAGGGCTACCTGCGCTAACCGTCCCTAATTTAGCCGTAATAGACAACAGGAAAGGCAGTTAGCCAACACGACCCACCGCTATCTCTTAAGATACTCTTTAACAACGAGCAATGGGATTGACCATAACTTTCTAACGCCCCCACGGCTGAAAGTGTAAGAATGCTCAATGATAGAATTTGGATCAATGGCACAACGATTGTGAGTCAAACGCCATGCTAGGCCTTATATCATCTGAGGGCTCATTATTTATAATACGAACTTATATTACTTATCTTTGCTACAAATATTTCCAAATTGTTTAATACAAATTACTACATGGGAGGTAAAAGAAAATATTCTTATTTGCAATTTTTCTAACATTATTTTCCCTCAAGAATGAAAAGTGGGTTCAAAGAATTATCAAACACACAACCATAGAAGTTAGAATAGTCTGAAAAATACAGGATTACTTTGCTAGTACAGAACCGGTTTAAGATATTCCTTGCATTCAACTAATCTATTCAGTGCACATGATTGTGCAACAAGAAACCAAAACGTTGCTTCAGTAAGAGTTGTACAATTTCAGTTTGTCCATACAAACGACTTATACCCAGTATCACGTATTTCAGGGTCAGAAAATTGGCGAGAGGATTGGAAGTTGGTAATGGAAGAATTAAACGTACACAGAAGCGAATAACATTCAGAGGCCTAAGACCTCCAGTAAAGTTAACTTAGGCCTATATGTAGCTTACATAAGTACACTATTTGAGTTACCTTATCTGGATTAGGCTTAACTACAATGATACCGCTTAACACAATGACACCAGAAGATAGCCAACATTTTTACAAACATAAATGGTTACTTGTGAATTTTTTTCTATAAAATTTCAGTTATATTAACACCAAGACTTAATTAACTATTAGAATTCTAAATGAACTATATCAAATTTTGAGGCCCCCAAGTGGAACAGAGGTATATCCGAGGGCTTACAACGCCAGAAACCGAGTTTTGATAAAAGTAGTGAGCATATCACAAATGGATATATGTATAGGCTTATGCTTAACTAGAAACAAACTAAAATCAGATTTTGAGAAACTTTAAGCAAAACGAAATATCTGATAAAGACGGTCATATCTGAAACCAGTATACCAGTTCGCTAAAAATAAATAAACAACTTATACTTTCAACTGTTAAGTTTGTTTGTTTGTTTGTTTTGAAATTTCGCATAAAGCTACTCGAGGGCTATCTGTGCTAGCCGTCCCTAATTTAGCAGTGTAAGACTAGAGGGAAGGCAGCTAGTCATCACCACCCACCGCCAACTCTTGCTACTTTTACCAACGAATAGTGGGATTGACCGTCACTTATACACCCCACGGCTGAGAGGGCGAGCATGTTTAGCGCGATGCGGGCGCGAACCCGCGACCCTCGGATTACGAGTCGCACGCCTTGCCCATGCCAGGCCCAACTGTTAAGTAAAATAAAGATTTTAGTGTGTTTTAAGTAATTTAACCTGCACTGCAAAGTATTGAAAAACCTCAAAATTGCCCATTTCCCCAAATTATATATTTTTTAAATATTAAATAAAAGTAGATGTTACGAGAATTCTTAATTGAATTTGTTCAGAATATAATGGTTTTGCAGGGTAAGACAAAATATCTTAGCTATAAGGCCTAATGATACAATTTTTGTACAATATAAATAATATTTTAGAAGGTGGTCTAAAATGTCTCTAACTAGTGCCAAAACTTAACCCTTGGATTTTACCTGAAATGATAAAACTTAGATAGGTCTTATCTGACTAGTCGTTTTGGCAAAATAAAGATACTTCCGTAGGTATTAAAAACTAACTTTACATATACACACACACACACAAGCATTGAGGAACTACCTTTGGGACTTAAACTGAAAAAATAAAACTTTAATAAGGTGAAAGAAATTTGTAATTATATAGTTTGTATTTTTGGCAAATCTAGTAATGAAACCTACTATCGTCCACAGTTTTGAATTATTGAACAGAAGGAAGACATCTAGACAGCAGTATCATATCATATACCACTCATTGCTAAGGGACTGATTGTCACTCTTATAACTCATTCAGTGGAAAGGTGGCGAAATATTTATATCGTAGTACACGGATTCGAATTCGACCAGCTGGCTTCAAAGTCCAGAATTATTCCACAGGACCAAGTCATATTACGAAATATTGTTCGTGCAAGATGTCTATTTAAAGATAGTGGATATTTTCCAAAAATCACCAAAACCTAATCTTTGGGATGTTAAGTAAAATTATGTCTTACTGACAAGCCTTAGCTAAAGTTATTTGCGTAGCAGACAACGAGAATGCTAGAGGTGGATCATTTCTTTACAAAATAATTAACTAACTGAACACTAAATCCAAGGATTTCATATGAAATCGTGTATTTTTGTTGAACCTAAACATATATTACTTAATCAGCACATGACGGGCATGCTTGAAAGAGTTCAACATTTTGAAAAAGAAACAAAAACCTGAAGGTTAAAATTTTCAAGTTAAATAGTTGATAACATGGATAAAAAGTTTAGTAAAATTCAACGGTGATCAAAATTTAAAGAACACTGACAATTTTAGATTTTATACATATTACATGGCACCTATAGTAATTTCCTGCTCACAGGAGTGACTACAATATCACAGTTTTCTATTTCTGAATATTTCGTGTTAAATTTGAATTTCAAAAATACATAACTTTAAGTATAATTTTCTATTTTTGGAACTCATCTTTATTCAAAGCCTTTTTCCTTAATTTGTCTACGCAACGAATAATACTTTTGTGAATTTTAATTCGTGATACGAAATTCAAGATTTTATTTTCATGCCTATCAAAACAACAAGTATAATAACAAAAAAATCAAGTGAAAACCTAAATTTTGCTGTTTAAACTTACATATTTTTAATAAAACCCCATGTTAGTTTTAGACGAAAGAGCTTTTCCTACTTAAGCCTATTTTCCCCTCGGTGGCTGAGCAGATAGCTTTGTGGCTTTGCTATACGAAAACACACACACTACTTAAGCCACCTACAGTTAGGAATATCGTAACAGACGATAAACCACAGAGGCCTACGATACGTACTACGTCGTATTCTTAGGTAAGGTTAATCTGATTATAATAATTGTTATTTTTGCAGGCTTTTAACGAGAAAATGTGCAGTTTCTAAGTTGTTTTTTAGTTACTATTCTTATTACATTCGTTGTGTGAATTAAAGATGGGAGACACATCCTTCTCAACTTTTCATTAACAGTGAATCTCCACGTATTCCATCAACGATAGGATTTGTTCTTGCAGAGAATGCAGCAACCATTTGTTCCCTCCTTTGCCGTTTTTAAAACAAAAATTAAACCTAATTAGAACAAGTACCCGTCTCTAAGTGTTTCACGTATTACTGTATTCAAGCAAAAGTACCACACATAGAGATAAAAAAATTAGTTGAATCGTGAATTTCCATATATCCATTGTAAAACTCAATCTATTTTCGTACATGTTCCATCACTTAATCATAAGTCGTCTCAAGAATTATTATTACTGTGCTCCAAGATAGCTCCAAGTATTAGTTGAAGGTTGTTCCAAATGCGTTATTACAATAACTGCTTACGAGCATATTTCACAACTGAAGAAACCCTAGTACCTGCACAATAAAAAAAAGACGTGAAACTACAGGTCTTGAGTTGAGAATATACTAATTTATTTATTTAAAATGGCCTTGAGTTGAGGGTACTACTAAATCAGTATATGATCTGCTAAACAATGTCTTGTATAGGAAAAAAAACTTGAGCTGAAGATATAACAAATTTATCACCTTAGCACTGCCTTGAAAAGAAGGTCAAAGGTTAAGAAGGTTGCTGTTTCCCATTAAACCACCCCATCTTAACTCTAACAACACAACCTTTCAGTCGACACTCAGGCTTATTAAAACGTTTCTGAAAAAAAATTACTTCCATTTTCAGGAACACATATTGAAACGTAGCCAATTATGACTTACTTTTACCTGATATAAAAAAATGTTTTTCATTTACGGCTCTTTAAATTACAACATGTATTAGTAAAAGTCTCAAGTAACAGCACGAGAGAAAAATGTTTCTGTTCCCGAGATTCCATGTTGGTAATTCAGACTTTGTTAGGAGATGCTTGACACCTCTTTTGGTTTGATTATTTAAAAATATTTTGAATGATTAGATTTCACTTCATAGTTTATCCAGACACAAATACCTATGGACATGCCTCACAACCAGCATTAAATAAACTAAATTGTATTTCAAAAGATATTTAGTAAATGTTATTTTGTTTTTTTCTTATGGAATTTGTTACATTGTACAGCTATTGATATTATAACCATTAGATTAAATCGATAAGGAATTTTACCGAAGTCAATACCATGTTACAAAACCTTAAACTAAAAGTAATTCAAATTGAATTAGCTGTTATGCGACCATATGGATACTTAATTTGTATAGATGGCTGGTATATACTTATTCGTACAAAAGGTTATCGCTGTATATTTTTTATCGTCATTGTTTTCAATTTTGATACACGTTTAAGAAAGAATTCTTATTTTCATTTAAACGATTCGAAATGTATTTGTATATATTCCTACCCCCACTACAAAATATTAGAAAAGCTACTCCGGGACTATCTGCGCTAGCTGTTTCTAATTTAACAGCGTAAGACTGGAGGCAAAGGTAGCTAATCATCACCACCCACGGCCAACTCTTGGGTTGGATAATGAATAGTGGAATTGACCGTAACATTATAACTGAAAGGGTGAGCATGTTTGATGTGACACGGATTCGAACCCGCGCCTTTAGGATTACGAGTCGAGTGCCTTAACCACCTCGCCATGTCGGCCCTCTATGGACGACCAGCGTCATCTAATTAGTAATGTAGTGTTATCGAAGGTCCGACACAGTAAATAATCGACAGCGTAAATTATAGGCGTCCATAATAAAAATAGAAATTTTTGAACGTGTCATGAAATCCTCAGTCACTAGTTTTGGGGTAAGTAAAAAACAAAATAACACTAAAATATTATGATACAAATTTTCCCAAACAAATTGTGAAGGTTAAGGAACGATATCTTTAAACAAAACCTGTTGTAAATTAAAATAATATTAAAATTACTTTTGTTTTATTTATTGTTAAAACATGCACTTACAATAAATAAATTATAATCCTTCACAGCACGTTATTTTCTTATAATAACAATGGGCAACAAATGAAACATAAGACATGGAGGCATTGTTGGCTGACAGATAACCGTTGTTCAACGTTTTCTTGTTTCTCGTATAAAAGGCCCAGATCTGATTATATAGTAAAACCACATAGTTTAGCACATTAAAGTGTGGGCCTATATTCGTTTTCTAAGCCAGAGTATCATGTCTGTTATTTACGGCCACCCACAAATTATACTTACTAGTAAAGCAACAAAACAGACACAAGGTCCTGTCAAGTTTTTAGTTAAAGTAGATTCGTTTACACATTAACTAATATATTCAGCTTTACCACGAGTTAAAAAAAACAACCAAAAACACTATCTGTATAAGCTACAATTTATACGATATGTCTCGTTAGAGGGCAGCACTATACAGTAAGACGAGAAAACTGAAGAGGTTTGGTATAAATAATTCCTTTGAGGCTCTGAAAATTAGAGCTATTGTATAAAAATTGGTTTTCAGTATTTTATTAAAAAGTGAAATCCATATTGAAAAGTACAAAAATCAGAAATGATTGGCTACACTTATCAATATCCGGTCTTAAACTCTCACACTGTTCCGATGACAGAGTAAATTGTACACAAGCTACATAATATGGAAACAGAAAGTCGGTCAGGTTCAGTCATTTAAATTAAGTTTTATTTGTATTTAAACCCGAAGCAATAGGCTATCTATGCTGTGCCCATAACTGGTGGTAATAAGCTGTTTTTAGCATACAACTCCACATATTCCACATATTTCTCGCAAAATCACTAGAGACTTGAAGTTGGGTAAACATTCTATTGTGTTAAAACCAAAAACGTTTCGAGTTATATTTCGTTAAACATTAATAAGTAATTTCATTTAATAAACCTTAAACCAAAGTGTTTTCAAATACTACCTACCTAACACATTTGTAAAAAAAAAACAAGTTCTAATTACTGTTTGCTGTAGGTTTATTGAATTCTGCACAAAGCTACTCGTAAGATATCTTTGATAGGTATCCTTAATGTTAAAATAAAAGACAAAGAGAAGGCAACTAGTCATCACCACCCGCTGCCAACTCTTTTACCAACAAATGGTGGTCAATTGCGCTATGACGGTTGAAAGGGCGAGCATGTTTGGTGTGACGGGGATTCAAACTCGTGACGCTCATATTACGAGTCAAGAACCTTAATTATCTGGCCTAGTAGAAGTGACTGTTACATAATAACATCTACATGGCTGAAAGTTCGAACGATTATTGTTATCAAATAGTGGGATTAACTGTTACATTATAACGTCTATGTGGTTGAAAGGTCATGCAATTAAACTATGGTTAACTATTGTGTGTCATACTAAACTCAGAAATATTTTTATTTTTGTTACAATGCTTTGCTCAAGTCAAAGAAATATTCTAAAATATGTTTATGGAATTGTAATTTTTAACCAGAATGCACCATACGTGCACGTAGAATAAATGGCTGAGCCAGAGAACTCGAGTATGCAGGTATAGCTGGCCACAATTTTTTAACTACTGACCAGAAGTGCAACCTCTTACCATTACAAGGGATCAATCTATTTGAACCAAATACTGCAATTGACTGTTATTTTTTAACACATTCACAGTGATGAGGAAGAATCACTGTTTGGCCCGATAACTCTTCGATCCATTAGATGACAGTAAAATTTGGACACACATTTAGAAGATAGGTTCCAAACTTTTTAGATATTGTTTTGGGTTATAGATTTTAATGTTTTTGTTCAACAGAGGGAGAAGAAAATTCATTATGGTAGCCTGAACATTGCATCCTTTTCAACCGAATAATCCAAAAGTACCTGTTCAACGTATCATAACATTTGAAAGAGACGTAAAACGAGCTTGGGAAACTTTAATTATAATAATCCACCACTGACCAAGCTAAAGGAAGGGGGTACCATAAGTAGTTATTGAAAATACTGGCTTGAAATAACTACTAAGTGCAGATGACAAAATGGCTGTTAGTCATTGCGAGCATTTAAGTTAAACCAATAAATTCATTGAAACAAAGTAAAACAAAACAAAAAAACTACAGTTAATATTTCTAATCCTTCAACAAATTGAACCATAAATAATGCCAACATTCAAGAATAACAAAAGTGATCTCATGTTTTTCCTCAAACAAATACATGTACGACTCTGACCTACAATAGTGTTAATTAATAAATTAAACTACCAGTTTCTTGTTAGAACAAAGAAGTAAGGCTTAACAAATTTTATACTGCTTATAAGAACAGCACTGACACTAATAAAACAAGTGTAAGAAGAGATCAGATCACGTAATATATATATGTATCCATTGCAGAAGCAATATGCGTATGTATACCCAAGCTACTAATATATCAGTGTATAAAATATGCCATTCATAACGGAGCCCTGAACGATACATATCAAAGCTATTTCTATTTAAGTAGAATATAGCAGTGTATAAAGTATCCTGTACCAGTCTAAGTCATGTATATAAATACCCACGGTTTTATTTTTGAACATGTACAAGAAAGAATTTTGCTCTAAAGAGAAGATTAGGGGCCCTGTACCATGTATGTTTGTCTAAAATACTTTTCATTTTAGTAGAAAATTACTTTGAATAAAAAGAAAGGAAAACGGCAGACTTTAAGTGTCGCCACAAAGGAAAATTCATTTTCCAAAAGTACTAGTTTCCATTCTAGTGCCAACTTTGGAATATCGTGATGTAATTGAAATTGCAGAGACATTAGTTACTACATTAAAAAATCCTTCCCAGCACCGGAAATAGATATAAATTAACCCCAAAAAATCTTACTGGATACACAATTTTATTTGAATTACCTATAAAGTTATAGCTAGCAGCTATTGCCAAGTCAAGAGTTTCTGATAAAGACAACCTACATTGTGACTAGGTGATTACATGTTGATTCTCTTTCAACAAACCTGATATGTATGGAAGTTGATCAAACTGTCACCTAATTACCACTTCAACAAGATAACAGTTAAAATTAATTGTAGTGTACAGCTGTTTCATTTACCTCGAAATCCTATAGTTAACTTTTGCAAAGGTTTCTCAATCCAGGGTAATTAATAGGTTATAAAAATGGCATTTATGAATTCCATATTGAGGTTCCGTTTGAGTGGTCAAGGGAGAATTACCTTCCAGATTATAACACTTGAGAATTAGTTCAAAGTGCATGACACATAAACCATGAAATGGTTAAAATGATTTCAGTAGAATAATTTTGTGTGTAATTTCAGCCAACAACTGTATATTTAGTTATTAACACAAAATCTAATTTAAGACATTTTCCATCTCCAGTTATATATGGATTTATATTAATAAACAGTATGAGATTTGTTTTGTAGTATCAGAAAGTAAAGCAAGTAATTACACCTGGTTCACGTAACACTCTTAGCAGGTATTAATTACACCTGAACCAGATTATAGTACCACTAACAGGTTTGAATACCAGATCTCAAGATGTCTGGTGCAATCCAGTGATATTAATTACATATGGAACAAGTTTTGCTAGAAATAACAAGGCCTGTTTATCAGGGCTAGTATTTTTTTACTAAGTACAGATATGGTAGTTAACCCTGGATCTGTCTATACTAACAGAGACCAACTCAACAGTTTCAAGAGAGTAACAGTTTTTTGTTCTTTTCTTTACGGAAACCAACAAGAATATGAAAGTATTTTTTGATCAGAATACATTTATTTCACAAATCTGAGAGTCTCTTTTAAAATAAATGTTAATAAATTAAAGTTATGGACTATTTTTTTAGAATTAGCTTATTAAAGGTAACCTAGGCTAGAACAACTCAAAGCAAAACCAAGGAATTCTTTAACAATACACCAAACTACGAACACAAAAACTGTTTTATTTTAATCACTAATTAATAACACCATGAACAAACACTATTTTGACTTTATAATTTTTAATGACATTACTTGCTGTAGCCTTTCCCAGGGTGACACATACATTTACTACACAACATTTTTCTTTCTTCACATTTTACTGTGTTATTTCTAGTGCTAAACTTGATGGGGTGTGACTAAGAACTCGTAGTACTGTACAAAATAGAAACTTGTTCAACAATAGCTATCCCTGATGGCTCATGCCTACTAATGACTGGCCAAATCTATCAGTTTAGTGGCATAAATTTGGTGAGATCAGCTAAACACCAGTATTTAGAATCTTCCTTTTAACACACACAAATTTCCAAAAATCTCTTTCCATATGCAAGGCTACATGGACAACTGAAGAGAAGAAGGTCATCTGGGGTACTGTGTGCTTTGTATCGAGTGTCATTTAATATTGGGGGGTCACACCACTGCCGTCGCGACCAGCCTTGTGAACCTCCATGTTAGATGAGGTTGCCTGGTGTTCAGATTGTTTACTTGCTAGTTGTACTTCTGAAGCATCTGTAAAACTACCGCCGTTTGGTGTTCGCTCTTCCGAACCTTCGCCGAGTGCCGTCTACCTCAGGAGTTGAAGATTCGGACTCCAGCGCCCAGATTCTAGGTCAGTCAAACTGGGTGTATGAACTGGCTGCTGGCACTTCACTGCTAATTCATCATATGTATTAAAGTGAAGGAAACAGATTAGGACTACAGTCATGTTGTCACAACCAAGTCCTCCCATTTGACAGTCGGGGCCAGACATCTCGAATGAGCTCTTCACATATCTAGAACGAAAACACACAGAAACATAAAAGACTCGGTAAAGGATAGTCATGAATAATTGCTATGTTTCTCCCATTAACTCAAAATTACTGATCACCAAGAAACATTTCTCCAAGTAAGGGAGCAAAACATAATGTAAGTTTACCACCAGAAGAACTGGTTTAATGTCTCTGAACGTTACATGGTGGATATTCTCAATGATAATTTACAAATGTACAGTTAAAACTGTTTTAAACAAACAATTTCTTTGGCTACTACCAGACATTGAAACTGTAGCTGTTTCATGCTCTACACTGTTTAAAACTCTGAAGCACACAAAGTGAGCACACAATCTTACAACTACCTTTTAGCTCAAACAAGTGCAAAAAAACATTTACAAATAAAAAATACTTTATATTAGTAGCAAAAAATGCCATTATAACTGTGGATGTCTTACTTTAAAATACAATCAATAACCTTGAATAACTAAGTTTTTACTTGACGACACGAAGTTTTAGTTTTGACAAACATCGTTTTCTCTCAACCTATAAACCCTATAACGACTACTTTTAAACAGTGCTCATAAGTTTCCAAAATTCAAATTGTGAAATAATTTATCAATAACAGAACTTGAAGAATTTGTATATTAGTATTTTATTGTTATTTATATTAATAACCTTTGAAAATATCCATGGAAAGTTTCATAGTTCATTTCTTATACATGCAAAGTAGAATGTAAGTGATTCATAAACTCATAAAACACAAAAATAAATACAGATAACATTCAATATTTTCCTTTCAAAAGATATTTCAAACAGCTACTATCAGCAGTACCATGGAATTCTCTTATCAATCTTAGAATGTTTCCTTATTCCATAGTATAGGTTCATATTTTTATGAATCTATTATTTCTTGAAAAGAAAACCATTCATGCCAATTTGTTCTCTTGGTAGTTTTATTAGTACTCCTCTGTTGCCACAATTTGATGAGGTTCCACTGAACAACTATCAAAATGGCTCAGCTTCTGACACTGCTAGACCCAACTGATCCAAAATGACTACATAGGATTACTTTTTATCTATATTAAATGTACATTTAATAAAGTGGTTTCAACATTAAAATATTGATTACTCTGAGTTACCGTATAAATGAACCAATCACAACATTATATAATTAGGAACAAATCTGGGAACCTACAGTTTTATTGTAGGATTATCTATATATGTAAACACTGCTAACCTACAGTTCTATTGTAGGATATATAAACACGCTAACCTACAGTTCTATTGTAGGATTATATATATGTAAACACGGCTAACCTACAGTTTTATTGTAGGATTATATATATGTAAACACGGCTAACTTACAGTTTTATTGTAGGATTATATATATATATATGTAAACACAGCTAACCTACAGTTTCATTGTAGGATTATATATATGTAAACACAGCTGGTATAGATAGAGAAAATTTTATGTAGAAGAGCAAACAATGTTTTGACCATCTTCGGTCATCTTCAGGTTCACAAAGAAAGAAAGAGGTAACTGACCAATAGCTGACCACATGTTTGAAGGGGTTGTATAACTGAGTGTAGGAATGTTGAGGGCTGCTTAGATGTTTGATTATATTTATTAAAATAGGTATAAAGGTGCTTCTTTCTTTGGTTTATTTTGGGCATGAGTTTTTTGTATAAGTAAGGCTTCTTTAATTTTGAGATTGTTTATGTTTGTTTCTTTATTTAGTATTTGAGTGTTTTCTATGGTTATGTTGTGTTAATTTGATTTGTAGTGTCCAAAAATGTGTGAAGGTGACTTTTTTGTTGTTCTTTAAATCTGGTT
>NC_134834.1:1466477-1503736 GCF_004210375.1 Tachypleus tridentatus
AAACATTGAGCTATAGGGTTTCTTACTGTTTAAACGTAAGCAAACATTCAGCTATGAGGTTTCTTACTGTTTAAACGTAAGTAAACATTGAGCTATGAGGTTTCTTACTGTTTAAACGTAAGTAAACATTGAGCTATGAGGTTTCTTACTGTTTAAACGTAAGTAAACATTGAGCTATGAGGTTTTACTGTTTAAACGTAAGTAAACAATTAGCTTACCAGGGCTACGAATGATCATTTTTTTTTTTCTATGTACGCTGAAGCTTGATGTTTATGTTTATCTTTTTTTATTTTATTTTTTACAACATGTTTCTGTTTTGTCACATAATATTGTACACATATACAATTACAATTTCTAATTAATAACTAACCTACAAATCAGGAAAAACATTAATTAATTTTTTACTTTTGTTCTGAAACATTTAATTGCTGGTTCATGTTGCCACTAAAATATCAAACCAGAAATTTTATAAACTTCTACCTCAGTATAAATGGTTGTTTTGGTAAACTTCTACCTCAGTATAAATGGTTGTTTTGTGGCAAACTTCTACCTCAGTATAAATGGTTGTTTTGGTAAACTTCTACCTCAGTATAAATGGTTGTTTTGGTAAACTTCTACCTCAGTATAAATGGTTGTTTTGGTAAACTTCTACCTCAATATAAATGGTTGTTTTGGTAAACTTCTACCTCAGTATAAATGGTTGTATTGGTAAACTTCTACCTCAGTATAAATGGTTGTTTTGGTAAACTTCAACCTCAATATAAATAGTTGTTTTGGTAAGTAAACTTCAACCTCAGTATGAATGGTTCTTTTGGTAAACTTCTACCTCAGTATAAATGGTTGTTTTGGTAAACTTCTACCTCAGTATAAATGGTTGTTTTGGTAAACTTCTACCTCAGTATGAATGGTTGTTTTGGTAAACTTCTACCTCAGTATAAATGGTTGTATTGGTAAACTTCTACCTCAGTATAAATGGTTGTTTTGGTAAACTTCTACCTCAATATAAATGGTTGTTTTGGTAAACTTCTACCTCAATATAAATGGTTGTTTTGGTAAACTTCTACCTCAGTATAAATGGTTGTTTTGGTAAACTTCACTACCTCAGTATAAATGGTTGTTTTGGTAAACTTCTACCTCAGTATAAATGGTTGTTTTGGTAAACTTCTACCTCAGTATAAATGGTTGTTTTGGTAAACTTCTACCTCAATATAAATGGTTGTTTTGGTAAACTTCTACCTCAATATAAATGGTTGTTTTGGTAAACTTCTACCTCAATATAAATGGTTGTTTTGGTAAACTTCTACCTCAATATGGAATGAATGGGTTTTGGTAAACTTCAACCTCAGTATAAATGGTTGTTTTGGTAAACTTCTACCTCAGTATAAATGGTTGTTTTGGTAAACTTCAACCTCAGTATAAATGGTTGTTTTGGTAAACTTCTACCTCAGTATAAATGGTTGTTTTGGTAAACTTCTACCTCAATATAAATGGTTGTTTTAGTAAACTTCTACCTCGGTATAAATGGTTGTTTTGGTAAACTTCTACCTCAGATATAAATGGTTGTTTTGGTAAACTTCTACCTCAGTATAAATGGTTGTTTTGGTAAACTTCTACCTCAGTATAAATGGTTGTTTTGGTAAACTTCTACCTCAATATAAATGGTTGTTTTAGTAGTAAACTTCTACCTCAGTATAAATGGTTGTATTGGTAAACTTCTACCTCAGTATAAAATGGTTGTATTGGTAAACTTCTACCTCAGTATAAATGGTTGTTTTGGTAAACTTCTACCTCAGTATAAATGGTTGTTTTAGTAAACTTCTACCTCAATATAAATGGTTGTTTTAGTAAACTTCTACCTCAGTATAAATGGTTGTTTTGGTAAACTTCTACCTCAGTATAAATGGTTGTTTTGGTAAACTTCTACCTCAATATAAATGGTTGTTTTAGTAAACTTCTACCTCAGTATAAATGGTTGTATTGGTAAACTTCTACCTCAGTATATATTGGTTGTTTGGTAAACTTCTACCTCAGTATAAATGGTTGTTTTGGTAAACTTCTACCTCAGTATAAATGGTTGTATTTGTAAACTTCTACCCTCAGTATAAATGGTTGTTTTGGTAAACTTCTACCTCAGTATAAATGTTGTTTTGGTAAACTTCTACCTCAGTATAAATGGTTGTATTGGTAAACTTCTATCTCAGTATAAATGGTTATATTGGTAAACTTCTACCTCAGTATAAATGGTTGTTTTGGTAAACTTCTACCTCAGTATAAATGGTTGTTTTGTAAACTTCTACCTCAGTATAAATGGTTGTTTTGGTAAACTTCTACCTCAGTATAAATGGTTGTTTTGGTAAACTTCTACCTCAGTATAAATGGTTGTTTTGGTAAACTTCTACCTCAGTATAAATGGTTGTTTTGGTAAACTTCTCCCTTAGTATAAAATGGTTGTTTTGGTAAACTTCTACAGCAATATAAATGGTTGTTTTGGTAAACTTCTACCTCAGTATAAATGGTTGTTTTGGTAAACTTCTACCTCAGTATAAATAGTTGTTTTGGTAAACTTCAACCTCAGTATAAATGGTTGTTTTGGTAAACTTCTACCTCAGTATAAATGGTTGTTTTGGTAAACTTCTACCTCAGTATAAATGGTTGTTTTGGTAAACTTCACCTCAGTATAAATGGTTGTTTTGGTAAACTTCTACCTCAGTATAAATGGTTGTTTTGGTAAACTTCTCTACCTCAGTATAAATGGTTGTTTTGGTAAACTTCTACCTCAGTATAAATGGTTGTTTTGGTAAACTTCACCTCAGTATAAATGGTTGTTTTTGTAAACTTCTACCCTCAGTATAAATGGTTGTTTTGGTAAACTTCTACCTCAGTATAAATGGTTGTTTTGGTAAACTTCTACCTCAGTATAAATGGTTGTTTTGGTAAACTTCTACCTCAGTATAAATGGTTGTTTTGGTAAACTTCACCCTCAGTATAAATGGTTGTTTTGGTAAACTTCTACCTCAGTATAAATGGTTGTTTGGTAAACTTCTACCTCAGTATAAATGGTTGTTTTGGTAAACTTCTACCTCAGTATAAATGGTTGTTTTGGTAAACTTCTCACCTCAGTATAAATGGTTGTTTTGGTAAACTTCACCTCAGTAGTTGTTTTGGTAAAACCTCAGTAAAAATGGTTGTTTTGGTAAACTTCACCTCAGTATAAATGGTTGTTTTGGTAAACTTACCTCAGTATAAATGGTTGTTTGGTAAACTTCAAACCTCAGTATAAATGGTTGTTTTGGTAAACTTCTACCTCAGTATAAATGGTTGTTTTGGTAAACTTCTACCTCAGTATAAATGGTTGTTTTGGTAAACTTCTACCCTCAGTATAAATGGTTGTTTTGGTAAACTTCAACCTCAGTATAAATGGTTGTTTTGGTAAACTTCTACCTCAGTATAAATGGTTGTTTTGGTAAACTTCTACCTCAGTATAAATGGTTGTTTTGGTAAACTTCTACCTCAGTATAAATGGTTGTTTTGGTAAACTTCTACCCTCAGTATAAATGGTTGTATTGGTAAACTTCTACCTCAGTATAAATGGTTGTTTTGGTAAACTTCTACCTCAGTATAAATGGTTGTTTTGGTAAACTTCTACCTCAGTATAAATGGTTGTTTTGGTAAACTTCTACCTCTGTTTATAAGTATAAATGGTTGTTTTGGTAAACTTCTACCTCAGTATAAATGGTTGTTTTGGTAAACTCACCTCAGTATAAATGGTTGTTTTAGTAAACTTCTACCTCAGTATAAATGGTTGTTTTGTAAACTTCTACCTCAGTATAAATGGTTGTTTGGTAAACTTCTACCCTCAGTATAAATGGTTGTTTTGGTAAACTTCTACCCTCAGTATAAATGGTTGTTGTTTTGGTAAACTTCTACCTCAGTATAAATGGTTGTTTTGGTAAACTTCTACCTCAGTATAAATGGTTGTTTTGGTAAACTTCTACCTCGGTATAAATGGTTGTTTTGGTAAACTTCTACCTCAGTATGAATGGTTGTTTTGGTAAACTTCTACCTCAGTATAAATGGTTGTTTTGGTAAACTTCTACCCTCAGTATAAATGGTTGTTTTGGTAAACTTCTACCTCAGTATAAATGGTTGTTTTAGTAAACTTCTACCTCAGTATAAATGGTTGTTTTAGTAAACTTCTACCTCAATATAAATGGTTGTTTTAGTAAACTTCTACCTCAGTATAAATGGTTGTATTGGTAAACTTCTACCTCAGTATAAATGGTTGTATTGGTAAACTTCTCACCTCAGTATAAATGGTTGTATTGGTAAACTTCTACCTCAGTATAAATGGTTGTTTTGGTAAACTTCTACCTTAGTATAAATGGTTGTTTTGGTAAACTTCTACCTCAGTATAAATGGTTGTTTTGGTAAACTTCTACCTCAGTATAAATGGTTGTTTTGGTAAACTTCTACCCTCAGTATAAATAGTTGTTTTGGTAAACTTCAACCTCAGTATAAATAGTTGTTTTGGTAAACTTCTACCTCAGTATAAATGGTTGTTTTGGTAAACTTCTACCTCAGTTTAATGGTTGTTTTGGTAAACTTCTACCTCAGTATAAATGGTTGTTTTGGTAAACTTCTACCTCAGTATAAATGGTTGTTTGGTAAACTTCTACCTCAGTATAAATGGTTGTTTTGGTAAAATCTCCTCACTCAGTTTTAAATGGTTGTTTTGGTAAACTTCTACCTCAGTATAAATGGTTGTATTTGTAAACTTCTACCTCAGTTTTAATGGTTGTATTGGTAAACTTCTACCTCAGTATAAATGGTTGTTTTGGTAAACTTCTACCCTCAGTATAAATGGTTGTTTTGGTAAACTTCTAACCTCAGTTTTAATGGTTGTTTTGGTAAAGTTCTACCTCAGTATAAATGGTTGTATTGGTAAACTTCTACCCAGTTTTAATGGTTGTTTTGGTAAACTTCTACCTCAGTATAAATGGTTGTATTGGTAAACTTCTACCTCAGTATAAATGGTTGTTTTGGTAAACTTCTACCTCAGTTTTAATGGTTGTTTTGGTAAACTTCACCTCAGTATAAATGGTTGTATTGGTAAACTTCTACCTCAGTTTCAATGTTGTTGTTTTGGTAAACTTCTACCTCAGTATAAATGGTTGTATTGGTAAACTTCTACCTCAGTTTTAATGGTTGTTTTGGTAAACTTCTACCTCAGTATAAATGGTTGTTTTGGTAAACTTCTACCTCAGTATAAATGGTTGTTTTGGTAAACTTCTACCCTCAGTCCCCCATAAATGGTTGTTTTGGTAAACTTCTACCTCAGTATAAATGGTTGTTTTGGTAAACTTCTACCTCAGTTTTAAATGGTTGTTTTGGTAAACTTCTACCTCAGTATAAATGGTTGTATTGGTAAACTTCTACCTCAGTATAAATGGTTGTTTTGGTAAACTTCTACCTCAGTATAAATGGTTGTATTGGTAAACTTCTACCTCAGTATAAATGGTTGTTTTGGTAAACTTCTACCTCAGTATAAATGGTTGTATTGGTAAACTTCACCTCAGTTTTAATGGTTGTTTTGGTAAACTTCTACCCCTCAGTATAAATGGTTGTTTTGGTAAACTTCTACCTCAGTATAAATGGTATTGTTTTGGTAAACTTCTACCTCAGTTTAAATGGTTGTTTTGGTAAACTTCTACCTCAGTATAAATGGTTGTTTTAGTAAACTTCTACCCTCAGTATAAATGGTTGTTTTGGTAAACTTCTACCTCAGTATAAATGGTTGTTTTGGTAAACTTCTACCTCGGTATAAATGGTTGTTTTGGTAAACTTCTACCCTCAGTATAAATGGTTGTTTTGGTAAACTTCTACCTCAGTATAAATGGTTGTTTTGGTAAACTTCTACCTCAGTATAAATGGTTGTTTTGGTAAACTTCTACCTCAGTATAAATGGTTGTTTTGGTAAACTTCTACCTCAGTATAAATGGTTGTTTTGGTAAACTTCTACCTCAGTATAAATGGTTGTTTTGGTAAACTTCTACCTCAGTATAAATAGGTTGTTTTGGTAAACTTCTACCTCAGTATAAATGGTTGTTTTGGTAAACTTCTACCTCAGTATAAATGGTTGTTTTGGTAAACTTCTACCTCAGTATAAATGGTTGTTTTGGTAAACTTCTACCTCGGTATAAATGGTTGTTTTGGTAAACTTCTACCTCAGTATAAATGGTTGTTTTGGTAAACTTCTACCTCAGTATAAATAGTTGTTTTGGTAAACTTCTACCACCAGTATAAATGGTTGTTTTGGTAAACTTCTACCTCAGTATAAATGGTTGTTTTGGTAAACTTCTACCTCAGTATAAATAGTTGTTTTGGTAAACTTCAACCTCAGTATAAATGGTTGTTTTGGTAAACTTCTACCCCAGTATAAATAGTTGTTTTGGTAAACTTCTACCCCAGTATAAATGGTTGTTTTGGTAAACTTCTACCCTCAGTAAAATAGTTGTTTTGGTAAACTTCTACCTCAGTATAAATGGTTGTTTTGGTAAACTTCAACCTCAGTATAAATGGTTGTTTTGGTAAACTTCTACCCTCAGTATAAATAGTTGTTTTGGTAAACTTCTACCCTCAGTATAAATGGTTGTTTTGGTAAACTTCTACCTCAGTATAAATGGTTGTTTTGTAAACTTCAACCTCAGTATAAATGGTTGTTTTGGTAAACTTCTACCTCAGTATAAATGGTTGTTTTGGTAAACTTCTACCCTAGTATAAATGGTTGTTTTGGTAAACTTCTACCTCGGTATAAATGGTTGTTTTGGTAAACTTCTACCTCAGTATAAATGGTTGTTTTGGTAAACTTCTACCTCGGTATAAATGGTTGTTTTGGTAAACTTCTACCTCAGTATAAATGGTTGTTTTGGTAAACTTCTACCCTCAGTATAAATGGTTGTTTTGGTAAACTTCTACCTCAGTATAAATGGTTGTTTTGGTAAACTTCTACCTCAGTATAAATGGTTGTTTTGGTAAACTTCTACCTCAGTATAAATGGTTGTATTGGTAAACTTCTACCTCAGTTTTAATGGTTGTTTTGGTAAACTTCTACCCTCAGTATAAATGGTTGTTTTGGTAAACTTCTACCTCAGTATAAATGGTTGTATTGGTAAACTTCTACCTCAGTTTTAATGGTTGTTTTGGTAAACTTCTACCTCAGTATAAATGGTTGTTTTAGTAAACTTCTACCTCAGTATAAATGGTTTTATTGGTAAACTTCTACCTCAGTATAAATGGTTGTTTTGGTAAACTTCTACCTCGGTATAAATGGTTGTTTTGGTAAACTTCTACCTCAGTATAAATAGTTGTTTTGGTAAACTTCTACCCAGCAGTAAAAATAGTTGTTTTGGTAAACTTCTACCTCAGTATAAATGGTTGTTTTGGTAAACTTCAACCTCAGTATAAATGGTTGTTTTGGTAAACTTCTACCTCAGTATAAATAGTTGTTTTGGTAAACTTCTACCTCAGTATAAATAGTTGTTTTGGTAAACTTCTACCTCAGTATAAATGGTTGTTTTGGTAAACTTCAACCTCAGTATAAATGGTTGTTTTGGTAAACTTCTACCTCAGTATAAATAGTTGTTTTGGTAAACTTCTACCTCAGTATAAATAGTTGTTTGGTAAACTTCTACCCTCGGTATAAATGGTTGTTTTGGTAAACTTCTACCTCGGTATAAATGGTTGTTTTGGTAAACTTCTACCTGGTATAAATGGTTGTTTTGGTAAACTTCTACCTCAGTATAAATGGTTGTTTTGGTAAACTTCTACCTCAGTATAAATGGTTGTTTTGGTAAACTTCTACCTCAGTATAAATGGTTGTTTTGGTAAACTTCTACCTCAGTATAAATGGTTGTTTTGGTAAACTTCTACCCCAGTATAAATGGTTGTTTTGGTAAACTCCTACCTCAGTTTTAATGGTTGTTTTGGTAAACTTCTACCTCAGTATAAATGGTTGTTTTGGTAAACTTCTACCTCAGTATAAATGGTTGTTTTGGTAAACTTCTACCTCAGTATAAATGGTTGTATTGGTAAACTTCTACCTCAGTTTTAATGGTTGTTTTGGTAAACTTCTACCTCATTATAAATGGTTGTTTTAGTAAACTTCTACCTCAGTATAAATGGTTGTATTGGTAAACTTCTACCCCAGTATAAATGGTTGTTTTGGTAAACTTCTACCTCGGTATAAATGGTTGTTTTGGTAAACTTCTACCTCGGTATAAATGGTTGTTTTGGTAAACTTCTACCTCAGTATAAATGGTTGTTTTGGTAAACTTCTACCTCAGTATAAATGGTTGTTTTGGTAAACTTCTACCTCAGTATAAATGGTTGTTTTGGTAAACTTCTACCTCGGTATAAATGGTTGTTTTGGTAAACTTCTACCCTCAGTATAAATGGTTGTTTTGGTAAACTTCTACCTCAGTATAAATGGTTGTTTTGGTAAACTTCTACCTCAGTATAAATAGTTGTTTTGGTAAACTTCTACCTCAGTATAAATGGTTGTTTTGGTAAACTTCTACCTCAGTATAAATGGTTGTTTTGGTAAACTTCTACCTCAGTATAAATGGTTGTTTTGGTAAACTTTTACCTCAGTATAAATGGTTGTTTTGGTAAACTTCTACCTCAGTATAAATGGTTGTTTTGTAAACTTCAACCTCAGTATAAATGGTTGTTTTGGTAAACTTCTACCTCAGTATAAATAGTTGTTTTGGTAAACTTCAACCTCAGTATAAATGGTTGTTTTGGTAAACTTCTACCTCAGTATAAATGGTTGTATTGGTAAACTTCTACCTCAGTATAAATGGTTGTATTGGTAAACTTCTACCTCAGTATAAATGGTTGTTTTAGTAAACTTCTACCTCAGTATAAATGGTTGTTTTGGTAAACTTCTACCTCAGTATAAATGGTTGTTTTGGTAAACTTCTACCTCAGTATAAATGGTTGTTTTGGTAAACTTCTACCTCAGTATAAATGGTTGTATTGGTAAACTTCTACCCTCAGTATAAATGGTTGTTTTGGTAAACTTCTACCTCAGTATAAATGGTTGTTTTGGTAAACTTCTACCTCAGTATAAATGGTTGTTTTGGTAAACTTCTACCTCAGTATAAATGGTTGTTTTGGTAAACTTCTACCTCAGTATAAATGGTTGTTTTGGTAAACTTCTACCTCAGTATAAATGGTTGTATTGGTAAACTTCTACCTCAGTATAAATGGTTGTTTTGGTAAACTTCTACCTCAGTATAAATGGTTGTATTGGTAAACTTCTACCTCAGTATAAATGGTTGTTTTGGTAAACTTCTACCTCAGTATAAATGGTTGTTTTGGTAAACTTCTACCTCGGTATAAATGGTTGTTTTGGTAAACTTCTACCTCAGTATAAATGGTTGTTTTGGTAAACTTCTACCTCGGTATAAATGGTTGTTTTGGTAAACTTCTACCTCAGTATAAATGGTTGTTTTGGTAAACTTCTACCTCGTATAAATGGTTGTTTTGGTAAACTTCTACCTCAGTATAAATGGTTGTTTTGGTAAACTTCCACCTCAGTATAAATGGTTGTTTTGGTAAACTTCTACCCTCAGTATAAATGGTTGTTTTGGTAAACTTCTACCTCAGTATAAATGGTTGTTTTGGTAAACTTCTACCTCAGTATAAATGGTTGTTTTGGTAAACTTCTACCTCGGTATAAATGGTTGTTTTGGTAAACTTCTACCTCGGTATAAATGGTTGTTTTGGTAAACTTCTACCTCGGTATAAATTGTTGTTTTGGTAAACTTCTACCTCAGTATAAATGGTTGTTTTGGTAAACTTCTACCCTCAGTATAAATGGTTGTTTTGGTAAACTTCTACCCTCAGTATAAATGGTTGTTTTGGTAAACTTCTACCTCAGTATAAATGGTTGTTTTGGTAAACTTCTACCTCGGTATAAATGGTTGTTTTGGTAAACTTCTACCTCAGTATAAATGGTTGTTTTGGTAAACTTCTACCTCAGTATAAATGGTTGTTTTGGTAAACTTCTACCTCAGTATAAATGGTTGTTTTGGTAAACTTCTACCCTCAGTATAAATGGTTGTTTTGGTAAACTTCTACCTCAGTATAAATGGTTGTTTTGGTAAACTTCTACCTCAGTATAAATGGTTGTATTGGTAAACTTCTACCTCAGTATAAATGGTTGTTTTGGTAAACTTCTACCTCGGTATAAATGGTTGTTTTGGTAAACTTCTACCCCAGTATAAATGGTTGTTTTGGTAAACTTCTACCTCAGTATAAATGGTTGTTTTGGTAAACTTCTACCCCAGTATAAATGGTTGTTTTGGTAAACTTCTACCTCAGGATAAATGGTTGTTTTGGTAAACTTCTACCTCAGTATAAATGGTTGCCACTGTAATGTTTAGATAGATTCTTTCTCATCATAAGTAATTTAAATTTTATACTTTATATCTAACTTCACTAATGAGTTTCTGAAGTAATAATTTTGTAAAAGGAACGAAAACTCACGGCCGGGTTTAAACCCTGGTCTCTCGAGCTGTAACTGTACATGGACAGACAATATTTCATAAAAGTCAAGCTTTGTTATTATATTTAAAATGGAAAAACTAAACGTTCACTTGTCATTTGAATTAATTATGTATTCGCTGTAGTTCCCAAGTTTCCTTAGGGTATTCTTTCGTATTTCGTCTTTAAGTATGAAGCTGCACAATGGAGTAGCTTCACTGCTCCTACCATAGGGATCGAACCCGAAATTTTAGCATTAAATACCTTAAAACTTTTCTACTGTTGTAGACCTGTGAGGGTTAGAAAACTGTTAACCGTTAAACTTTTAAAAAAAAAAAAAGCAATAAATATTAAAACATGAAGAAACATGTTAACACGCTTAAGCCTACACCATGAGAGTAGCTAAGTGTTGGGTTCATCTCAAGAACAAGTCCAAAATTCATAGGTTCTATGTGTCCAGGTGTTTATATACCGCTTAGACCATGAATATCCACGATTCATGTACAGCGTAGAAAAGACACACATTCATGCATCCTGCGCAGCCTAGAAGAGACACATTCCTGTATTCTGTACAGCCTAGAAGAGACAGCCTCAAGGTATAATGTCATGTTTAGACGTTTATGCTACGACACATTCTGGTCATGTAATTGCTGGTGATTTACTGTTTATACCACCTACAATTAAACAGAGCCACATTTTCCAAACCTGGGAACAGAAATGAACCACCACTGCAGTACCAAAAACACAACAACTATCGCAGAAATGAGTTGTTTAAATAAATACTTCCAGCGAAACCACAAGTCTGTCCCACCTACCTGTTGGGCTCGCCAGACTTCGCCAAGAGGTTCTATATTTTCCACTTTCGTTGGCAGCGAACAGTCAGGAACAATCTGGTCGTCTTGAGACACGAGCGCAGAGCAGCAGGTCCTATGCATTGCTTGCTCAAGGCCGAGAGGTACACCCGCAAAATGAGGTGGTCAGCGTATGTGTAAGTAGGTCAATCGGTGTCGCAAGGAAAATGAGCGGATGGCGATATTCGATCGTTGTCTCTCAGAAAAATTCAATATGTTATTGAGACAGTCCGATAACCTTCCACCGAACGATATTATATCAATGAACTGGTCGCTATCAGCGCTGGGTTACGAAATTATCAATGCGTCTTTCCTCATCTGTCAGAGAAGCCTCTTTCTCAAGAGAACGTTTGTGATTGGACAACGTAATAAATACACCACGTGACTTGATAGTGAATGAGTCCTGCCTGCTAAGAGCGGAGACGTCGTGGGGGTGGGGGTGTTAAAAATGTGGAACTCGTCGCTCTGTCCCCAAGACACAAAATGTCTTTATACTGCAGAACATTTACAGCCTTGGAAAAGCAAATCAAACTATCACCATCTTCAGAAATTAATATTTACAGAGACAATTAGGACACATCAGCGATCCTGGTGTTCCAACATAAAACTAAGCACAGTACTTACAAACTCTAATCATTTTAATTTCATCTCAAACTAGGATGTTGTTGTGGTTAAAAACAATTAACCAATAATCAGACATCCTGAAATACAATTGTAAGCTAAATTCTATCACCATCAAAACATACATATATAGTCAGATAACAAGGATACTTATATAGTCAGATAACAAGAATACTTATATAGTCAGATAACAAGGATACTTATATAGTCAGATAACAAGGATACTTATATAGTCAGATAACAAGGATACTTATATAGTCAGATAACAAGGATACTTATATAGTCAGATAACAAGGATACTTATATAGTTAGATAACAAGAATACTTATATAGTTAGATAACAAGAATACTTATATAGTTAGATAACAAGAATACATATATAGTCAGATAACAAGGATACTTATATAGTTAGATAACAAGAATACTTATATGGTCAGACAACAAGAATACTTATATAGTTAGATAACAAGAATACTTATATAGTTAGATAACAAGAATACTTATATGGTCAGATAACAAGAATACTTATATAGTCAGATAACAAGGATACTTATATAGTCAGATAACAAGGATACTTATATAGTTAGATAACAAGGATACTTATATAGTTAGATAACAAGAATACTTATATAGTTAGATAACAAGGATACTTATATGGTCAGATAACAAGAATATTTATATAGTTAGATAACAAGGATACTTATATAGTTAGATCACAAGGATGCTTATATAGTTAGATCACAAGGATACTTATATAGTTAGATAACAAGGATACTGATAATAATTAGATAATTAAGATACTTATATAGTCAGATAACAAGGATACTTATATAGTTGGATAACAAGGATACTTATACACTTGGATAACAAGGACACTTACATAGTCAGATAACAAGGATATTTATATAGTTAGATAACAAGAATACTTATATAGATACATAACAAGGATACTGATATAGTTAGACAACAAGGATATTTAAATAATTAGAAAACAAGGATATTTAAATAATTAGAAAACAAGGATACTTATATAGTCAGATAACAAGGATACCTATATAGTTAAATAACAACGATACTTATATAGTTGGATAACAAGCACACTTACATAGATAAATAACAAGGATACTTATATAGTTAGAAAATTAAGATACTTATATAGTCAGATAACAAGAATACTTATATAGTTGGATAACAAAGATACTTATATAGTTAGGTAACAAGAATACTTATATAGATAGATAACAAGGATACTGATAATAGTTAGACAACAAGAATATTTAAATAATTAGAAAACAAGGATACTTATATAGTCAGATCACAAGGATACCTATATAGTTAAATAACAACGATACTTATATAGTTGGATAACAAGCACACTTACATAGATAGATAACAAGAATACTTATATAGTTAGAAAATTAAGACACTTACATAGTCAGATAACAAGGATATTTCTATAGTCAGATAACAACGATACCTATATAGTTAGATACATATATAATCAAATAACAAGGATACTTATATAGTTAGATAACAAGGATACTTATATAGTTAAATAACAACGATACTTATATTGTTAGATAAAAGGATATTCAGGTTATTATTACTGATTGCTATAAAATACGTGTGATGTTACTGTGTAGATGTTATTATTACTGATTACTATAAAACACGTGTGTTGTTACTGTGTAGAGGTTATTGTTACTGATTACTATAAAACACCTGTGTTGTTACTGATTACTATAAAACACGTGTGTTGTTACTGTGTAGATGTTATTATCACTGATTAGTATAAAACACGTGTGCTGTTACTGTGTAGATGTTATTGTTACTGATTACTATAAAGCACGTGTGTTGTTACGGTGTAGATGTTATTATTACTGATTACTATAAAACACGTGTGTTGTTACTGTGTAGATGTTTTTGTTACTGATTACTATAAAACACATGTATTGTTACTGTGTAGATGTTATTATTACTGATTACTATAAAACACGTGTGTGTTCTTACTGTGTAGATGTTATTGTTACTGATTACTATAAAACTTACGTGTGTTGTTACCGTGTAGATGTTATTATTACTGATTACTATAAAACACGTGTGTTGTTACACAGTAGAATGTTATTATCACTGATTGCTATAAAACACGTGTGTTGTTACTGTGTAGAGGTGATTGTTACTGATTACTATAAAATACGTTGTGATGTTACCGTGTAGATGTTATTATTACTGATTACTATAAAACACGTGTGTTGTTACTGTGTGTAGATGTTATTATTACTGATTACTATAAAATACGTGTGATGTTACTGTGTAGATGTTATTATTACTGATTACTATAAAACACGTGTGTTGTTACTGTGTAGATGTTTTTGTTACTGATTACTATAAAACACATGTGTTGTTACTTTGTAGATGTTATTATTACTGATTACTATAAAACACGTGTGTTCTTTACTGTGTAGATGTTATTGTTACTGATTACTATAAAAACGTGTGTTGTTACTGTGTAGATGTTATTATTACTGATTACTATAAAACACGTGTGTTGTTACTGTGTAGAGGGTGATTGTTACTGATCAGTATAAAACACGTGTGTTGTTACTGATTGCTATAAAACACGTGTGTTGTTACTGTAGATGTTATTATTACCGATTACTATAAAACACGTGTGTTGTTACTGTGTAGATGTTATTATTACTGATTACTATAAAACACGTGTGTTGTTACTGTGTAGATGTTATTATTACTGATTACTATAAAACACGTGTGTTGTTACTGTGTAGATGTTATTATCACTGATTGCTATAAAACACACGTGTTGTTACTGTGTAGATGTTATTATTACTGATTACTATAAAACACGTGTGTTGTTACTGTGTAGATGTTATTATTACTGATTACTATAAAACACGTGTGTTGTTACTGTGTAGATGTTATTATTACCGATTACTATAATACACATGTGTTGTTACTGTGTAGGTGTTATTATTACTGATTACTATAAAAACACGTGTTGTTACTGTGTAGATGTTATTATTATTTATTACTATAACACACTTGTGTTGTTACTGTGTAGGTGTTATTGTTACTGATTACTATAACACACTTGTGTTGTTACTGTGTGATGTTTTTATTACCGATTACTATAAAACACATGTGTTGTTACCGTGTAGATGTTATTATTACTGATTACTATAAAACACGTGTGTGTTGTTACTGTGTAGATGTTATTATCACTGATTACTATAAAACACGTGTTGTTATGGTGTAGATGTTATTATTACTGATTACTATAAAAACACGTGTGTTGTTACTGTGTAGATGTTATTATTACCGATTACTATAAAACACATGTGTTGTTACTGTGTAGGTGTTATTGTTACTGATTACTAACACACTTGTGTTGTTACTGTGTAGATGTTATTATTACCGATTACTATAAAACACATGTGTTGTTACTGTGTAGATGTTATTATTACTGATTACTATAAAACACGTGTGTTGTTACTGTGTAGATGTTATTATTATTGATTACTATAAAACACATGTGTTGTTACCTGTGTAGGTGTTATTGTTACTGATTACTATAACACACGTGTGTTGTTATTATTGTGTAGATGTTTTATTACCGATTACTATAAAACACATGTGTTGTTACTGTGTAGATGTTATTATTACTGATTACTATAAAACACGTGTGTTGATACTGTGTAGATGTTATTATTACCGATTACTATAAAACACATGTGTTGTTACTGTGTAGGTGTTATTGTTACTGATTACTATAACACACTTGTGTTGTTACTGTGTAGATGTTATTATTACCGATTACTATAAAACACATGTGTTGTTACTGTGTAGATGTTATTATTACTGATTACTATAAAACACGTGTGTTGTTACTGTGTAGATGTTATTATTACTGATTACTATAAAACACATGTGTTGTTACTGTGTAGGTGTTATTGTTACTGATTACTATATAACACACTTGTGTTGTTACTGTGTAGATGTTATTATTACCGATTACTATAAAACACATGTGTGTTGTTACTGTGTAGATGTTATTGTTACTGATTACTATAAAACACGTGTGTGTTGTTACTGTGTAGATGTTATTATTACCGATTACTATAAAACACGTGTGTTGTTACTGTGTAGATGTTATTATTACTGATTACTATAAAACACGTGTGTTGTTACTGTGTAGATGTTATTATTACTGATTCCTATAAAACACGTGTGTTGTTACTGTGTAGATGTTATTATTACTGATTACTATAAAACACGTGTGTTGTTACTGTGTGGATGTTATTATTACTGATTATTATAAAACACGTGTGTTGTTGCTGTAGATGTTATTATTACTGATTACTATAAAACACGTGTGTTGTTACTGTGTAGATGTTATTATTACTGATTACTATAAAACACGTGTGTTGTTACTGTGTAGATGTTATTATTACTGATTAGTATAAAACACGTGTGTTGTTACTGTGTAGATGTTATTATTACTGATTACTATAAAACACGTGTGTTGTTACTGTGTAGATGTTATTATTACTGATTACTATAAAACACGTGTGTTGTTACTGTGTAGATGTTATTATTACTGATTACTATAAAACACGTGTGTTGTTACTGTGTAGATGTTATTATTACTGATTACTATAAAACACGTGTGTTGTTACTGTGTAGATGTTATTATTACTGATTACTATAAAACACGTGTGTTGTTACTGTGTAGATGTTATTATTACTGATTACTATAAAACACGTGTGTTGTTACTGTGTAGATGTTATTATTACTGATTACTATAAAACACACGTGTTGTTACTGTGTAGATGTTATTATTACTGATTACTATAAAACACGTGTGTTGTTACTGTGTAGATGTTATTATTACTGATTACTATAAAACACGTGTGTTGTTACTGTGTAGATATTATTATTACTGATTACTATAAAACACGTGTGTTTGTTACTGTGTAGATGTTATTATTACTATACTATAAAACACGTGTGTTGTTACTGTGTAGATGTTATTATTACTGATATACTATAAAATACGTGTGTTGTTACTGTGTAGATGTTATTATTACTGATTACTGTAAAACACGTGTGTTGTTACTGTAAAGATGTTATTATTACTGATTAGTATAAAACACGTGTGTTGTTACTGTGTAGATGTTATTATTACTGATTACTCTAAAACACGTGTGTTTTTACTGTGTAGATGTTATTATTACTGATTACTATAAAAACACGTGTGTTGTTACTGTAAAGATGTTATTATTACTGATTAGTATAAAACACGTGTGTTGTTACTGTGTAGATGTTATTATTACTGATTAGTATAAAACACGTGTGTTGTTACTGTGTAGATGTTATTATTACCGATTAGTATAAAACACGTGTGTTGTTACTGTGTAGATGTTATTATTACTGATTACTATAAAACACGTGTGTTGTTACTGTGTAGATGTTATTATTACTGATTACTATAAAACACGTGTGTTGTTACTGTGTAGATGTTATTATTACTGATTACTATAAAACACGTGTGTTGTACTGTGTAGATGTTATTTTTACTGATTAGTATAAAACACGTGTGTTGTTACTGTGTAGATGTTATTATTACTGATTACTATAAAACACCTGTGTTGTTACTGTGTAGATGTTATTATTACTGATTACTATAAAACACCTGTGTTGTTACTGTGTAGATGGTATTATTACTGATTACTATAAAAGACAGGCGATAAGTATCATTTATCTGGTTATTACGTATTTTATCGATGAATGACTGTACACCTCAGCGCCCTCTATCATTGTTTTATGCTTGTTGAGAAGAGCGGTGACCTTCTGTGTCACTTAAAACGTCAATGGTCAATAAAGAATTGTGGATCATTACGTTCACGAGTCTTATATGCTCAGACATTGATGAATAATTAATCAGTTGTTTTGTTGCTGTTTTTTGTCTTGAAAGGGTACTTAATCCTAGAAAAACCACAACAAAGCCTTCTGTCATCTTACGAGGCGAATACAAATGTTGAGCTATTAATCAAAACTTGCGTTCAAAAATAATTAAATTGGTTACCCGTCTGCCATGAATTATAACGTGGCTTCATGTATATTTTAAGGGTAACGTACTTATCCAAGTACTTGAGACTGTGTGTGTGTTTCATTGAATCTCCTAAACCTGTTTCTGGGGAGAAAGCAATTCAATTCTACAGGCGTCCTTACTGAAAATAACCTTCATTAGAAGCAGCCGAATAGTGATATCCACTAATTACAGTATCGCCCTCTAGGGACTATGAATATGACAGAAACGATTTTTAATAAATACCAAAGTTAGTATTTATATTTGTTCGATGTCGTTAATAACTGTTGTTTCAGGAAATCTTCTTAAGTAGTCCAGAAATATAAATAATCATGTAATTAATATCCCTAATTTGGTATATTCTTCAAATTGGAAACATTCATTTTTTTATTATTATTTACGTCAAACAGTTGAGAATGATCGACCTTAACTAGATTTTATTGGATAATTCCAATAATACTTCACCACGTTCCACCAATAACAGGAGACTTTGGATTTATTTAAATCTAAACAGTAAGTTAACAAACCAAAATAATTATTAAAGAAACGTGATATAAACAGGGTCGTTGACCCTGAGGGGATGGAGGGTATACATCCCCCTACAATTTGGTCTGTTGAATTGTTTTACAGGCCTACAAGTTGTGTGTTTGTTCGTGTGATTCTCGTGTTCTTACCAATAGAATTACATAATTAGGCCTAGATGTAGGCTTTATCCGTAGCTGAAATGTACATCTTTAATATAAGCGTGCTTCTAAGCTTTTCGATCTAAGTATACCTAAGTATACATCCAAGTATCGTAGCAACAAGATTACTCTGTGACTGCATGTTTACAGCTTTCAGGTTCACGTAATCAGAGATTACCAATTTGCAAATTGAACAGTCCACATAAATGGTTTCAAAATCATCCTCCCATCCGGTGTAAAACATCTACACCCTGGATATAAACACATAAATATTCCTATTATTGTACAGATATAAATGAATATTGTTATTGAACATTTTTATAACTAGTGTTAGTAAAATTCAAGTTAAAGAAATAATGAGATATGACTTTACAAAAATTTACTAAGAATGTGTGAAAAGCTCGTCAGACACAGTGGCGACAGCTAGCGTTTGTCAAAAAAAACATTACTGGGTTGTGCTATACGTTAATATGTATATATGTCATATATCTATATAGTCTATACCTGTAGTTGTTAGACGTCTATATAGTATATACCTGTAGTTGTTACACGTCTATATAGTCTATACCTGTAGTTGTTACACGTCTATATAGTCTATACCTGTAGTTGTTACATGTCTATATAGTCCATACCTGTAGTTGTTACATGTCTATATGATCTATACCTTTAGTTGTTACATGTCTATATAGTCTATACCTGTAATTGTTACATGTCGATATAGTCCATACCTGTAGTTGTTACAACTCTATATAGTCTATACCTGTAATTGTTACACGTCTATATAGTCTATACCTGTAGTTGTTACATGTCTATATAGTCTATACCTGTAATTGTTACACGTCTATATAGTCTATACCTGTAGTTGTTACATGTCTATATAGTCTATACCTGTAGTTGTTACATGTCTATATAGTCTATACCTGTAGTTGTTACATGTCTATATAGTCTATACCTGTAGTTGTTACATGTCTATATAGTCTATTCCTGTAGTTGTTATACGTCTATATTGTCTATACCTGTGGTTGTTACACGTCTATAGTCTATTCCTGTAGTCGTTACACGTCTATATAGTCTATACCTGTAGTTGTTACATGTCTATATAGTCTATACCTGCAGTTGTTACATGTCTATATAGTCTATACCTGTAGTTGTTACACGTTTATATAGTCTATACCTATAGTTGTTACATGTCTATATAGTCTATTCCTGTAGTTGTTACATGTCTATATAGTCTATACCTGTAGTTGTTACACGTCTATATAATCTATTCCTGTAGTTGTTACACGTCTATATAGTCTATACCTGTAGTTGTTACACGTCTATATACACGTCTATACCTATCTGTATTGCCACACGTCTATACCGCCACACGTTGTACCGACGTTCGTCTATATAGTCTATACCTGTAGTTGTTACATGTCTATATAGTCTATACCTGTAGTTGTTACATGTCTATATAGTCTATTCCTGTAGTTGTTACACGTCTATATAGTCTATACCTGTAGTTGTTACATGTCTATATAGTCTATACCTGTAGTTGTTACACGTCTATATAGACTATTCCTGTAGTCGTTACACGTCTATATAGTCTATACCTGCGGTTCTTACATGTCTATATAGTCTATACCTATAGTTGTTACATGTCTATATAGTCTATTCCTGTAGTTGTTACATGTCTATATAGTCTATACCTGTAGTTGTTACACGTCTATATAGTCTATTCCTGTAGTTGTTACACGTCTATATAGTCTATACCTGTAGTTGTCTATATAGTCTATACCCGTAGTTGTTACACGTCTATATAGTCTATACCTGTAATTGTTACACGTCTATATAGTCTATACCTGTAGTTGTTACACGTCTATATAGTCTATACCTGTAGTTGTTACATATCTATATAGTCTATACCTGTAATTGTTTACGTCTATATAGTCTATACCTGTAGTTGTTACACGTCTATATATGTCTATACCTATATTGCCACACGTCTATATGCGTCTATACCTGTAGTTGTTACATGTCTATATAGTCTATACCTGTAGTTGTTACATGTCTATATAGTCTATTCCTGTAGTTGTTACACGTCTATATAGTCTATACCTGTAGTTGTTACATGTCTATATAGTCTATACCTGTAGTTGTTACACGTCTATATAGTCTATTCCTGTAGTCGTTACACGTCTATATAGTCTATACCTGCAGTTGTTACAGTATATAGTCTATACCTGTAGTTTTTAACGTTTATATAGTCTATACCATAGTTGTTACATGTCTATATGGTCTATTCCTGTAGTTGTTACACGTCTATATAGTCTATACCTGTAGTTGTTACACGTCTATATAGTCTATACCTGTAGTTGTTACACGTCTATATAGTCTATTCCTGTAGTCGTTACACGTCTATATAGTCTATACCTGCAGTTGTTACATGTCTATATAGTCTATTCCTGTAGTTGTTACATGTCTATATAGTCTATACCTGTAGTTGTTACACGTCTATATAGTCTATACCTGTAGTTGTTACACGTCTATATAGTCTATTCCTGTAGTTGTTACACGTCTATATAGTCTATACCTGTAGTTGTTACACGTCTATATAGTCTATACCTGTAGTTGTTACATATCTATATAGTCTATACCTGTAATTGTTACACGTCTATATAGTCTATACCTGTAGTTGTTACATGTCTATATAGTTTATACCTGTAGTTGTTACATGTCTATATAGTCTATTCCTGTAGTTGTTACACGTCTATATAGTCTATACCTGTAGTTGTTACATGTCTATATAGTCTATACCTGTAGTTGTTACACGTCTATATAGTCTATTCCTGTAGTCGTTACACGTCTATATAGTCTATACCTGCAGTTGTTACATGTCTATATAGTCTATTCCTGTAGTTTTTACACGTTTATATAGTCTATACCTATAGTTGTTACATGTCTATATAGTCTATTCCTGTAGTTGTTACATGTCTATATAGTCTATTCCTGTAGTTGTTACATGTCTATATAGTCTATTCCTGTAGTTGTTACACGTCTATATAGTCTATACCTGTAGTTGTTACATATCTATATAGTCTATTCCTGTAGTTGTTACACGTCTATATAGTCTATACCTGTAGTTGTTACATGTCTATATAGTCTATACCTGTAGTTGTTACACGTCTATATAGTCTATTCCTGTAGTCGTTACACGTCTATATAGTCTATACCTGCAGTTGTTACATGTCTATATAGTCTATACCTGTAGTTTTTACACGTTTATATAGTCTATACCTATAGTTGTTACATGTCTATATAGTCTATTCCTGTAGTTGTTACATGTCTATATAGTCTATACCTGTAGTTGTTACACGTCTATATAGTCTATTCCTGTAGTTGTTACACGTCTATATAGTCTATACCTGTAGTTGTTACATGTCTATATAGTCTATTCCTGTAGTTGTTACATGTCTATATAGTCTATACCTGTAGTTGTTACACGTCTATATAGTCTATTCCTGTAGTTGTTACACGTCTATATAGTCTATACCTGTAGTTGTTACACGTCTATATAGTCTATACCTGTAGTTGTTACATGTCTATATAGTCTATACCTGTAGTTGTTACACGTCTATATAGTCTATACCTGTAGTTGTTACACGTCTATATAGTCTATTCCTGTAGTTGTTACACGTCTATATAGTCTATACCTGTAGTTGTTACACGTCTATATAGTCTATACCTGTAGTTGTTACATATCTATATAGTCTATACCTGTAATTGTTACACGTCTATATAGTCTATACCTGTAGTTGTTACATGTCTATATACGTCTATACCTATCATTGCCACGTCTATACCGACAGTTGTTACATGTCTGTATAGGTCCATACCAATAGTTGTTACACGTCTATATAGGTGTATTCCTGTAGTTGTTACACGTCTATATAGGTGTATTCCTGTAGTTGTTACACGTCTACGTTTATAGTTGTCACACGTCTATTGCTAGTTGCTAGACATCGAAACCAATGGTTGTTACACGTCTATATAGGTGTATTCCTGTAGTTGTTAGTCGTCTACGTTTATAGTTGTCACACGTCTATTGCTAGTTGCTAGACATCTATACCAGTGGTTGTTACACGTCTATATAGGTCCATACCTATAGTTGTTGCATGTCTGTACTTGTAGTTGTTGCACGTCTATATACGTCTATACCTATAATTGTCACACGTCTATACCTGTAGTTGTTACATGTCTATATACGTCTATACCTATAACTGTTATACGTCTGTATACGTTTATATCTATAGTTCTTACACGTCTGTATACGTTTATATCTATAGTTCTTACACGTCTGTATACGTTTATATCTATAGTTCTTACACGTCTGTATACGTTTATATCTATAGTTCTTACATGTCTGTATACGTTTATAGCTATAGTTCTTACACGTCTGTATACGTTTATATCTATAGTTTTTACACGTCTGTATACGTCTATACCTGTAGTTGTTACACGTCTGTATACGTCTATACCTGTAGTTGTTACACGTCTGTATACGTTTATATCTATAGTTCTTACATGTCTGTATACGTTTATAGCTATAGTTGTTACACGTCTGTACCTGTAGTTGTTACACGTCTATCTATATTTGTTACACATCTCTTCATATAATTGCTAGACGGCTATAGTTTTCACACGTTTATATCTATAATTGTTACACATTTATACCTGTAGTTGTCACACGTTTATATCTATAATTGTTACACATTTATACCTGTAGTTGTCACACGTTTATATATGTGTCTATATCTGTAGTTGTCACACGTTTATATATGTCTTACGTATAGTTGTCACACGTTTATATATGTCTTACGTATAGTTGTCACGCGTCAAAATATTCTATATAGTTAAGAAGACTTTAAAAGGTAAAACTACGACCAAATGTTTTATGATCTTTGTTTATTTGTGTAACGCAAAGTTCCACAGTTCTTGACGACGAGAAACCCACTTGAAATAAAAATAAACCTTAGAACGGCTGGTATAGATATTAACACTGTTACTGATAAGCAGAAAACAACAACAACAAAAATAACACTGTTACTGATAAGCAGAAAACAACAATCAATAAAAGTGTTAATACCCATACCAGCCGTTCTGAGGTACAAAGTTCCACAATGGAATCGTCCATTCTATTCATTGATGGGAATCGAACCTTGAATTTTACTAATGTAAACGTACCGGTGGTCGAACAGAAGACAATCAGTTTACGGATTAAACCCCGATAGTGTGCAATATGTGTTATTTTATGGATGGCACGAGCGAACCGTTTTGGGTTTTTTTAATCACACAACATCGTCCTCAAGGTTGTGGTCACCGATCACTTTTTAAATTATTAATAATGCTTAATTAGGAAGTAAACGTTCACTGATTAGTAACAGGAATTATACATGTTGTTATTAATATAATATTGTGTATAAGTGTGTCTAGTTAGGTTCTGTTGATCTGTGTGGATCGAAGAAAAAAAACCCACCGATTGTCTGAGACCAGCAGCACACAATAGAATGTTTAGAAATCGTTATGCAAGAAGTGAACCAAACAGTTTGTACTCTTGGATAACTCGGATGGACGATGATGGAACACTCCTTATCACATTGACAGTTGGAATTAAATACAGTCACCAACCAATCAAAATCGGAGAAAAGTGTGGTGATTTCAGAGATTTCAAAGGTCAATTAACCATTTTGTCCCTCACTCCAATGGAGAAAGTATGTCCCGCAGCCCTACAATTGGGGAGTTCCGAGCCAAAAGTGCGCTTGAATTTGGTAGAATCGTGACTAAAATTCTCAGAAAATAATGTCGGAGCCAAATAAAACCTAATGACCACGATCTGTCCACCGTCTCACACTGTTTAAATAAAACCTAATGACCACGATCTGTCCACCGTCTCACACTGTTTAAATAAAACCTAATGACCACGATCTGTCCACCGTCTCACACTGTTTAAATAAAAACCTAATGACCACGATCTGTCCACCGTCTCACACTGTTTAAATAAAAACCTAATGACCACGATCTGTCCACCGTCTCACACTGTTTAAATAAAAAATAAAACCTGTTTAAATAAAACCTAATGACCACGATCTGTCCACCGTCTCACACTGTTTAAATAAAAACCTAATGACCACGATCTGTCCACCGTCTCACACTGTTTAAATAAAAACCTAATGACCACGATCTGTCCACCGTCTCACACTGTTTAAATAAAAACCTAATGACCACGATCTGTCCACCGTCTCACACTGTTTAAATAAAAACCTAATGACCACGATCTGTCCACCGTCTCACACTGTTTAAATAAAACTTAATGACCACGATCTGTCCACCATCTCACACTGTTTAAATAGAGCTATAACGAGAACCATCAGTCCACCCTCTAACACTTTACCTGAATAATCCTGGAACTTATGTAGGTGATAATTCATATTATCCCTTTAACAGGACATTACCTGAAAGTGACTCTTTGTTTCTGATGAAATAGGCCTACGTAAGTAAATGTATAGATAAGTGTAAATATATTCCAAAACCAGATCAGGGATATTCTTCATGAGGAATGATCACAGAAATATAAACATTTTAAAATATTTAAAATAAATACAACAATCATACACAGAGGTATGTTATTTTGACAGTGTACGTTCGAGAAACGTTTTATCATGCGGGTTTATCTCCAATCTCTTTCGGCTGCGAATTTCTCTAGATACCGTCAAGAACATCCGTGAAGGGCTGACTGTTTGTCTGGTGTATTAAAAGCACGATATCCTTCCTTCCATGTATCGTGATTATGAAAATGTGTGAAACACAATTCTTTGTGCCACTGAAAGAATCGATACTTGAACATTGTAATCCTTATTATTAAAGTAAATATAATAAAAACATACATGTTATATGGATAACAAAAATATATTTAATATTCTACTATTAACGTTACGTACAATTTTTATACGTTGTTACACACTGGGTTGTCAAGGTTTACTAACAACATAACACACAGTTCGTTACATGTTGTTACAAACTAGGTTGTTAAAGTTTACTAACAACATAACACATAGTTGGTTACATGTTGTTACAAACTAGGGTTGTTAAGGTTTACTAACACATGTTGGTTTGTTAGGTTGTTAAGGTACTAACACACAGTTGGTTACAAACTAGGTTGTTAAGGTTTACTAACAACACACAGTTGGTTACAAACTAGGTTGTTAAAGTTTACTAACAACATAACACATAGTTGGTTACATGTTATTACCAACTAGGTTGTTAAGGTTTACTAACACACAGTTGGTTACAAACTAGGTTGTTAAGGTTTACTAACACACAGTGTTGGTTACAAACTAGGTTGTTAAGGTTTACTAACACACAGTTGGTTACAAACTAGGTTGTTAAGGTTTACTAACACACATAACACACAGTTAAGGTTTACATGTTGTTACAAACTACGTTGTTAAGGTTTACTAACACACAGTTGGTTATATTTTCAGTGGGCACGCTATTGTATTTCATGCACCAAATTTCAATAAATATCTTCCATATCTCGTCTTCAATTCTGATTTAATTTCTTTCTATTCGCTCTTAAAGTACAGAAACTTTATTTTATACAAAGTATGTTTAACTTTTAAGGATTCTTTTTTCATTTAGTACATTAGTAGATGTTTTCAATCTACAATTAACAGTTTCATTTGGTGTAAACAGCAAACATGCAGCTACTTAACAACACTTATATTTAGTGCAGAAGGTTATATTTAGTGCAGAATGTTACGTGAGCTATGGGTCTAACTGTTTTTACTGTAGCTTCACCAAAAGTAAAATTGTACCTTTCTAGTTGTTGTTATTCGGATTAAACACAGCTAAATGATAGCAACAACATTAAGACGTGCAGATACGGAACTATTGGTTAGGCCAAACAAACTAAATTTTCACTTTCGAGCACAAGTTTTGAAAAGAATCTAAAATGCGGGCAGTTATGAATCACTGCCAACTTTTCAGCATAAATTTATCCAATTTTATGAAATTATTCTAATTAAAGAGAGTTCAGCGTCACGTGATATTGGCTTAAACAATTAACGTGAATAACAATGCTTAATAGGGCTGTACGGATTGATGACAAGAAACTATTAATCTAGATTCCATGGCGTTACTATAAAGAAGCAACCAACATTTTTTTTAGAGATGAAACACTACTACCAAATACTTTAAAGAAGCTGGCTGGTTCTATTACAAATAATATGGTAGTGACTTTAGAGACAAAGTTGGTTACTATAGAGCGTCACTTTCTTACTTGCTGTGATTTGTTGGTGTGCATTGACCAAAAATAATGACTTCCAATCAACAACACCTTAGGTGTGAAAAAAGGTGCAGCCAAAGTAGAAACTTCATTTATAGCATTGATAAGAATCTTACATGAAATATTAATTCATTATTTAGCCACGGTTTTTGTTCAGCTTGTAGCGTGATGATGGATAAAATAAACCAAGCGGTCTAACGAATGAATATTACTCTAAAGTTCTTATCAGTCGTATAAGTGAAGCCATTAGTTACAAGTGTGTTCAATGAGAAGTGCTGTCACAAGAAACAAAATATGGATATGAAAATATTTCTTAGTAATAACGTGTCGTTACGAGGTGGACTGTCAGTTGGTGACAAGACGTTGCTGTGATAAATGAGTACAATTAAGGTTAAATCTGCTAGTAGATGGACAAGTTTGGTAACAGGCCTGAGATAGAGAAAGTACACTTAGATTCATATGGAAAAAGTTCCGTTTTGGAAACAAAAACAGTGATAACAAAACAATTACATGTCAATGGTGAAGTGAAATATTTTCCCATCATTATAACTTAAAGTACAAATTAACTGATAAAACACTCACCCGGAAATGGAAAGATGGCGAACAGTTGTAATTATCTTGTGGGTACTGATTATAGTAGTTTCTTTCCAACATAATTATCGTCCACTTTAATAAAAGGTTTTCTTTTATCACAAGAAACCCTTTACAGAAATCGAAAGTAAATGACTGTACAACTTTTAAAACACGCACCTGACACACGCGCTGCTAAACTGAAACTGCCAGTGCTCATGCAATTCTACCCGCAGACAATTTCATTACGGGATGTCAAATGTTTGCTTAGTGCTGCCACCTAGTAAGTATAAATAACAATAACTAAATTATATTTCTTGTTTAATTAAAAAAACGTTTTTAAAGAGAGGTATGATTCTATATCTTAATATACGTATTAGTGTCTTATCATATATTCATTTATCAGATAAACTATTTTGATCAACAGGGCAGAGGATGTTTTAAAAAACTAATGTGAGTTTTTGGCAATGAACGAAAAACAAATTGACTGAAAATTCAGAGATAACTGGTAAACATTGTTTTATTATTAAGAGTTGTTTCTAATTGATTAAATAAGTTATTGATGTGAGATATATTACATCTTTAAACTGAACAATTTTACAGTAAAAAAAAATTTGTAAACAAATTAAAATTTTTTTGTTGCGCTAGTTTTCAGAACTTTATGCTAACCACATATAATATATATTATCACAAGTGACACTGTTTGATCAGAAGCAGTGACTGTTAGTTGTGTTTGATTATACATAACTATTATTAGAACTTTTTGTTAGGTTTCGTTTTTTTTTAGTTATGCACGAAGCCACACAGTGGGCTATCTGTGCTCTGTTCACCACGGTTATCGAAACCCGGGTTGTAGCGTTGGAAGTCCACAGACATACCGCTGAGCCACTGAGGGGCTTTTTGTTAGGAATGATAAAAACTTTCAGGTAAGTCGATAAAACAAAAATTGTTACATTTCCTTCTCTACTACGTTGTATCTTTTAAAACCTGGGTGGTAAAATCTATTCAACTTATGGATGGAAAGTGGCCACATAAATACTTACATGAAACGTTACTGTTTCTAAAACATGGACGACTGTGGTCTGGTGTGAGTTGTTATTTTCTGGACCTAGGGTCAATGTACCATCGAAACCTCTCACTCCACTGTACTGTTTCTATTTTACTTACAAATCAGAGCACAAGCACTAACATGTAAACACTGATTTTTAACTTCCACATCATGAACATGCTGCACTTAGGGCTATTCCACTTCACTCAATCTGATTATTGTCCACAAACAGTTCGCTACCAAACGTCACTTTTTACCAAATTGGGTCATCAAACATGTATTTCACACAAATTACTTAACCTGTTAATCTAGGTGTAAGATTTAGTTTTAGGTGGACTGTTTATAGTTTTAATAACACTTAATAAATTTATTATATATTTTAAATGTGATAACAGATTCTTGTATTATGTATGGAATAATAGATACGGAATATCTTCAAGCACAATAAGAAGTGCATCAAGACTAGATTGAGATCACTTATAATTTTTAGTTTCTAGCACCTTCTTTATTTCTATCTGATGTTTTAGATGTGTGTTTACCACTCATATTCGTTTTGTGTGTTTGTTTGTACTTCTAAGATTCATTTCTCTTGTGGCTGTTTTTGTTTGTTTGTTTGAGCAGTATCTCGCCTTACTTGTTTGTGTTCTTACTGCTGGAAATTGGTATTAGTTGTAAAGGTAGAAACGGTACTCATTTGTTTTACTGTTGTATATGTTATATTTGTTATTTTGTGTACCATATACTCATGTTTTTCATGTTCATGTTGAGTTGCCATACTGTATGTTTATTTGTAATATTACTGTCATGAGTCACCTACATAGTGTATGTTTATTTGTAATATTAGACTGTCATGAGTCACCTACATAGTGTATGTTTATTTGTAATATTAGACTGTCATGAGTCACCTACATAGCGTATGTTTATTTGTAATATTAGACTGTCATGAGTCACCTACATAGTGTATGTTTATTTGTAATATTAGACTCTCATGAGTCACCTACATAGTGTATGTGTATTTGTAATATTAGACTGCCAGGAGTCGAAGGTTTATCACAGTCTGTTGTCTGATCATCTTTATAATTTCAAACCCCAGTATTCCAACTTACGATATTGAATGTTATTGTTATCGCCTCGTTACTTTACAAAACACTTCTCTAAATCGCTCACTATCAGTTAGAGGGTCCGACCCGGCCTGTTGGTTCGATCGCTCGGCTCGCAATCTGCATTTCGCACATGAGAAACCCGTCCGCGGACGGACTCTCCTTTTCAGCCATGAGTGAGTTATAATGTGACGGTCAAAGAGTATTCCACTAGTTGGAATGATTAAAATCCTATAACCTAAACGTTTTCGAAGAGTGGACCTTTTATTGAGGGCAAACCCTTTAGAAAGCGCGCGGGTTATATGTATGTTTTTTATTCATTTCTATCAAGACTTCTTGAACCAACGTGTTTTTCTAACGTCATAAATCTTTCTAGTCTATAAATTAGGGAACCCTAGCGCAGACAACCCTCGAATAAATTTGCTCGAAATTCAACGAGCAACAAAAGTAATGGTAGGTTTAGCGTACTGCACCACTCTAATTAATATTTGTATTTGTTTTTACTTGTTATAACACTTAGCCTAAAGATCTGACCATAATATTTGGAAAAGTTGTTCATTTTACACGCAAGGTTGACATAAAACTCCAGTGATGATTAAATATAAGTTCGTTGGTTTATTTTACAAGAAATAATTTAATATCCATGAACCATTTCTTGGATAAATAGGTTAGAAAAGAAACAACAGGTGGTCTTAAAACGTGCAGCTAATTTTAGGGTTAGCTTTCACCGATTGCTTGTCTAACGATGGTGTATCTAAAGTTTCCATAATGTTGTCTAATATACTTTATAAAGTTTAATTTAGCTTCTCTACAAAACACTAGTTTAAGTGTTATATTTCGTCACTTCCCTATTACTTAGTGTTATTCCACGTTGTGTTACCTCATAATAGTAAAGTGCTAATGTATTAGTTCTATTTATTTAATATATTCTGCTAGTTAAGTTGCGTTTTATACAAACCTGGTTCATATATTCTGTATTCTGTCATTCGACATTCACTGCTGACTACCTTGTGATATTCTACTGGTACGTTTCGGTACATTTTATTATAATTTGGTTTTATAACCTATCCCACTACACCATAAGATATTCTAATAGTGTCTAAAAGAAATGAATTTTGTTGAAATGTCATATGTTTCACCTACAATGGTGAGAATGGTTGGACTTAAAGAATAATATATGAGAATCGTTTTCAGCCGAAAATATTTTTCTAACAAGGTGTTTGGCTATGTAAGAGTTTTCTTTTTTTCAGAGGTAGTTAAATTAGGGTTTAAGGAAAAATATTGAATTGGACTCAATTTTAATCTAATGGATAATATATATTAGACGAATCTTTTGTGTGGTTTTAAAAGCAGTGGCGAAATAACATTTTATGTGCTTTCGACCGTTAATCTGACGATTCGTTGTTTGAGTTCCCTTCGTGAAAAATCGACTCTCACACGTCTTGAGCCCCATACTGCTTTATAAGAGTGACAGTCAAATCTCTCTAATCTAACACAATAATCAAAGAGTTGACGGTCGTTACTGTTATCTAGAATTATATCCCTTCAGCCTATCTCTTCAGATTTAGTAACGTCTAGCACTGATAGTCCTAGGTATGTGGATGGACATAGAAATTAATTTAAAACTGTGCACATCCACTGTTGATAAAATTCTACATGATTTTAAATACTTAATCCAATTTATAAATAAAGTCCATGAAATTGGTAAATCAATTTTCATTTGAAATATAATCTGATTTTTTACCCAGATAACAACTTCAGTTAACACTTATACCAGTAATAATACTACATTATATTTACCCAGACCACATGTACAGTTAACACACTTATACCAGTAATAATACTACATTATATTTACCCAGACCACAACTACAGTTAACACTAATACCAGTAATAATACTACATTATATTTACCCAGACCACAGTACAGTTAACACTAATACCAGTAATAATACTACATTATATTTACCCAGACCACACTACGGTTAACACTTATACCAGTAATAATACTACATTATATTTACCCAGACCACAACTACAGTTAACACACTTATACCAGTAATAATACTACATTATATTTACCCAGACCACGACTACAGTTAACACACTTATACCAGTAATAATACTACATTATATTTACCCAGACCACGACTACAGTTAACACTTCTACCAGTAATAATACTACATTATATTTACCCAGACCACAACTACGGTTAACGCACTTCTACCAGTAATAATACTACATTATATTTACCCGGACCACCCAGACATAACAGTAATAATGCTACATTATATTTCCCGGACCACGACTACAGTTAACGCTTGTACCAGTAATAATACTACATACCCGGACCACGGCTATTCGGCAACACTTCTACCAGTAATAACTACGTTATATTTACCCAGACCACGACTACGGTTAACGCTTATACCAGTAATAATATTTACATTATATTTACCCAGACCACGACTACAGTTAACACACTTATACCAGTAATAATACTACATTATATTTACCCAGACCACAAGTACCAGTTAACGCCTATATACCAGTCTATACCAGTAATAATACTACATTATATTTTACCCTGACCACAACTGCGGTTAACACACTTATACCCAGTAATAATACTACATTATATTTACCCAGGACCACAACTACAGTTAACGCCCTTATGCCAGGTATAAATGCTGTTCGTTATATTTGCCCAGACCACGGCTACGGTTAAACATACGCTGGGTACCCGTAATTGCTGCATTATGTTGCCGGACCACACTACGGTTAACGCACATGCCGGTAATACAGTTATGTTTGCCCCGGACCACAGCTACGGTTAACTTTATACCAGTAATAATGCTACTTGCTTTACACTACGGTTAACGCTTCTGCCGGTAATAATGCTACATTATATTTACCCGGACCACGCTAGCTACAGTTAACGCACTTATACCGAGTAGTAATAATACTACGTTATATTTTACCCGGACCACGACTACAGTTAACTTTACTTACTGCCAGTAATAATACTACATTATATTTCTACCCGGACCACAACTACAGTTAACACTTATACCGGTAATAATAATGCATTATATTTACCCAGACCACAACTACAGTTTAACACACTTATACCAGTAATAATACTACATTATATTTACCCAGACCACCTACAGTTAACAACTTATACCCAGTAATAATACTACATTATATTTTACCCAGACCAGACTACGGTTAACACACTTATACCAGTAATAATGCTACGTTATATTTACCCAGACCACAACTACAGTTAACGCACTTATACCAGTAATAATACTACATTATATTTACCCAGACCACGACTACCAGTTAACGCTTATACCAGTAATAATACTACATTATATTTACCCAGACCACAAATACGGTTAACAGTTAACTGCTGCTATACCAGTAATAATACTACATTATATTTACCCAGACCACACAGCTACAGTTAACACACTTATACCAGTAATAATGCTACATTATATTTACCCAGACCACGACTACGGTTAACACAATTTCATACCTGAAGTAATAATGCTACATTATATTTACCCGGATACATTAAGCTACAGTTAACACACTATATACCAGTAATAATACTACATTATATTTTACCCAGACTGTTAACAGACTACAGTTAACACACTTATGCCAGTAATAATACTACATTATATTTACCCGGACCACAACTACAGTTAACACACTTATACCAGTAATAATGCTACATTATATTTACCCCGGACCACGACTACGGTTAACACAATTATACCGGTAATAATGCTACATTATATTTACCCAGACCACGACCTACAGTTAACACACTTATACCAGTAATAATACTACATTATATTTACCCCGGACCTAAGGCTACGGTTCTAACACGCTTATGCCGGTAATAATACTACTGTTATGTTTACCCGGATAGACTACCGGTTAACGCAATTACCGGTAATAATGCTACGTTATGTTACCCGGACCACAACTACGGTTAAACACTATACCAGTAATAATACTACATTATATTTTACCCAGACCACGACTACAGTTAACACTTATGCCAGTAATAATGCTACATATATATTTACCCTGAGACCACAACTACGGTTAAGCGTATGATGTACACTTATACCAGTAATAATACTACATTATATTTACCCAGACCACACTTACGTTACAGTTAACGAACTACGGTTATACCAGTAATAATACTACATTATATTTACCCAGACCACAACTACAGTTAACACACTTATACCAGTAATAATACTACACATTATATTTACCCAGACCACAACTACGGTTAACACACTTATACCAGTAATAATACTACATTATATTTACCCAGACCACGACTACAGTTAACACACTTATACCAGTAATAATACTACATTATATTTACCCGGACCACGACTACTGGTTAACACACTTTACGCTATACCAGTAATAATACTACGTTATATTTACCCAGACCACAACTACAGTTAACACTTATATGCCAGTAATAATACTACGTTATATTTACCCAGACCACGACTACGGTTAACACACTTATACCAGTAATAATGCTACATTATATTTACCCAGACCACGGTAATAATACTACGCTGTAGTTACCCGGACCACAACTACTTATACCAGTAATAATGCTACATTATATTTACCCAGACCACCCACGCACAAATAGTTAACACTTATACCAGTAATAATACTACATTATATTTACCCAGACCACAGACTACAGTTAACACACTTATACCAGTAATAATGCTACATTATATTTACCCAGACCACATCTACGGTTAACACACTTATACCAGTAATAATACTACATTATATTTACCCAGACCACGACTACAGTTAACACACTTATACCAGTAATAATACTACATTATATTTACCCAGACCACGACTACAGTTAACACACTCTATACCAGTAATAATACTACATTATATTTACCCAGACCACAACTACAGTTAACACACTTATACCAGTAATAATACTACATTATATTTACCCAGACCACGATCTACAGTTAACACACTTATACCAGTAATAATACTACATTATATTTACCCAGACCACGACTACAGTTAACACACTTATACCAGTAATAATACTACATTATATTTACCCAGACCACGACTACAGTTAACACACTTATACCAGTAATAATACTACATTATATTTACCCAGACCACGACTACATGAAGTTAACACACTTATACCAGTAATAATACTACATTATATTTACCCAGACCACAGTTAACAGTTAACTTATACCAGTAATAATACTACATTATATTTACCCAGACCACAACTACAGTTAACACACTTATACCAGTAATAATACTACATTATATTTACCCAGACCACGACTACAGTTAACACACTTATACCAGTAATAATACTACATTATATTTACCCAGACCACAACTACAGTTAACACACTTATACCAGTAATAATACTACATTATATTTACCCAGACCACGACTACAGTTAACACACTTATACCAGTAATAATACTACATTATATTTACCCAGACCACGACTACAGTTAACACAATTATACCAGTAATAATACTACATTATATTTACCCAGACCACGACTACAGTTAACACACTTATACCAGTAATAATACTACATTATATTTACCCAGACCACGACTACAGTTAACACACTTATACCAGTAATAATACCCAGACATTATAGTTAACACTGGTACCAGACCACATCTACAGTTAACACACGTATTTGGTTATACCAGTAATAATACTACATTATATTTTACCCAGACCACGACTACAGTTAACACACTTATACCAGTAATAATACTACATTATATTTACCCAGACCCGACTACAGTTAACACACGCTACCAGGTAATAATACTACATTATATTTACCCAGACCACATCTACAGTTAACACACTTATACCAGTAATAATACTACATTATATTTACCCAGACCACATCTACAGTTAACACACTTATACCAGTAATAATACTACATTATATTTACCCAGACCATCACGGTTAATCCAGACCACTAATAATACTACATTATATTTTACCCAGACCCACGATCACAGTTAACACACTTATACCAGTAATAATACTACATTATATTTACCCAGACCACGGGTTAACACTTATGCCGGTAACTACAGTTAACACGACTTCAGTTACCAGTAATAATACTACATTATATTTACCCAGACCACGACTACAGTTAACACACTTATACCAGTAATAATACTACATTATATTTACCCAGACCACATCTACAGTTAACACACTTATACCAGTAATAATACTACATTATATTTACCCAGACCACGACTACAGTTAACACACTTATACCAGTAATAATACTACATTTATATTTACCCAGACCATCTACAGTTAACACACTTATACCAGTAATAATACTACATTATATTTACCCAGACCACATCTACAGTTAATACACTTATACCAGTAATAATACTACATTATATTTTACCCAGACCACATATGTACAGTTAACACACTTATACCAGTAATAATACTACATTATATATTTACCCAGACCACAACTACAGTTAACACTTATACCAGTAATAATACTACATTATATTTACCCAGACCACAACTACAGTTAACACACTTATACCAGTAATAATACTACATTATATTTACCCAGACCACAACTACAGTTAAACACACTTATACCAGTAATAATACTACATTATATTTACCCAGACCACAACTACACAGTTAACACACTTATACCAGTAATAATACTACATTATATTTACCCAGACCACGACTACAGTTAACACACTTATACCAGTAATAATACTACATTATATTTACCCAGACCACGACTACAGTTAACACACTTATACCAGTAATAATACTACATTATATTTACCCAGACCACGACTACAGTTAACACACTTATACCAGTAATAATACTACATTATATTTACCCAGACCACGACTCTACAGTTAACACACTTATACCAGTAATAATACTACATTATATTTACCCAGACCACACTACAGTTAACACACTTATATACCAGTAATAATACTACATTATATTTACCCAGACCACACTACAGTTAACACACTTATACCAGTAATAATACTACATTATATTTACCCAGACCACAACTACAGTTAACACACTTATACCAGTAATAATACTACATTATATTTACCCAGACCACGACTACAGTTAACACACTTATACCAGTAATAATACTACATTATATTTACCCAGACCACGACTACAGTTAACACACTTATACCAGTAATAATACTACATTATATTTACCCAGACCACGACTACAGTTAACACAATTATACCAGTAATAATACTACATTATATTT